>NC_066878.1:29889271-30106771 GCF_022985175.1 Labeo rohita
TGTTTGTTTGTCTTCAAAAGCTCTCATCCAGTTGATGGCTGCTGCAGTGGCTGAACGGGACATGGCTTACTTCACCTTTAACAATAAACAACTTGCAAAGGATGTACAGGAAATGTATAAGATACTGACCGTAAACAAAGTGACTGTGGGTAAGTGCATTCACTGCTATCAAAACAAACCAGGAGTGGTTCAGCTTAAATGCAGTAATTAATAATATAGCACAGTAGTAGGGTTCTGTAAAAAGAAGTCAGATTAATTCTTAATCACTTCAATAGTATTTATAGCTCCTAACAGGCTGTGTGACTATGAGGAATGATTACCTCAAAATGTACGTCGGTATGCAGTTTTTACTATTGCTCACGTGCCAGTGATTATTCCTCTGTGTGCCAATGTTGAGAGGTGTAAGTACCTGAAAACCATACTTATAAAAGTACAAATACCTTACAGCAAAAATGACTCCATTACAAGTTACATGTCACCAGTTCCAATATCTGACTTTAACAGTACTTAAAGTGATAGTTCACCCAAATATGAAAATTCAGTTATTAGTTACTCACCCTCATGTCGTTCCAAACCCATAAGACCTTTATTCAACTTCGGAACACAAATTAAGATATTTTTAATGAAATCCGAGAGCTTACTGACCCTCTATAGACAGCAAGGGTCCTACCACGTTCAAGGCCCAGAAAGGTTCATCAACAAAATAGTCCATGTGACATCAATGGTTCAGCTTTAATTTTATGAAGCTACGAGAATACTTTTTGTGTGCAAAAAAAAAAAAAAAAAAAAAAAAAAAAAACTACTTTATTCAACTATTCTTCTTCCCCGTCTTCCCACGAGCAGAGAGTAGCACGCGTATACGTCGTGTTACCCTTGATAGACTATTTTGTCGATGTTCTTGATACCTGTCTGGGCCTTGAACGTGGTAGGAGTAGGACCCTTTCTGTCTATGGAGGGTCAGAAAGCTCTCAGATTTCATCAAAAATATCGTAATTTGTGTTCCGAAGACAAACAAAGGTCTTATGGGTTTGGAACAAGTAATTAATGACAGAATTTATATTTTTGGGTGAACTATCACTTTAAGTATTTTCTTGAACTGAATGTAGGCTCAAAGATGCTCTAGTCCTTAACACCTAAGTGACGTGACGTGCCAGTGAAAAACAAAAAACAGTTGAATTGTGAGGACAACTAATCACATACATCTAAGGATTTTTTTTTACTAAAATGAAAATAAAACTCAAAACTTCAAAAACACAATAGCCTCTTAAATGTCTACTCAAGTCACTCAAGTCTCAGTTAAGCTCAAGTGCAGGGGCATAAGTAAACCAATATCCCTCAAAAAGGTCTGTTCAGTATAATGGCTACATAAAATATTAATTAAAATTAAATCGTCAAAGCTTACTTGCACTGGATATGCTGGTTTCAGCCTCATAACTGGCTGCATTCACATAATGTAGCCTTGATGAGGAGTTTGGGTATGAGCAAAATGCACAATCCATCAACAGTGATAATAATCAGAAATGTTTCTTGAGCAGCAAATCATCATATTAGAATAATTTCTGAAGGATCACGTGACACTGAAGACTGGAGTAACGATGCTGAAAATTCAGCTTTGCATTGCAGGAATAAATTAATTTTATAATTGATAAAAATTTTATTTTATTTTTTTTTTTTTGTTAAAACAAATGTCACAGTTGCAGTTTTTACTGTATTTTTGATCAAATAAACACCTTGGTAAGAGACTTTTGAATGGTAGTGTATGCGCTTATGTAGCCTGTGTAATATAGTTATGTAGTTATTATTGACTGATTGATTGATTTAACAGCCAAATTGAAGAACCAAGGGCTCCAAGTGTACAGAACAGTAATAGTTTTTCTAGGTTCTTTTCAGGTTCTGTTTTAGAGTAACCGGATTGTTTTTTTTTCCCCAACAGATAAACTCTACAAATGGCTGAAGGAGTTCTGTGTACAATATTCTGGTAAACATCACTCAACAGCAGATGTGTACGGATTCATCAGAGAGAAGATAGGCTATATGGCTAGCTTACTGTAAATCTGTCTGGCTACTGTGAGATCCATGAGCTCACTTCAAAAAAACTGTAGTTAAAAACAGTTCAGCAGTATTAAATCTGTAAAGCTGTATTGAATGTATAAGATTTCTGAAGGATAAGAGTAATGAAGTACCAGTACTTAAAAAAAAAAAAAAAAAACTGCTGTAATATATTTGGTTATGGACCACAGGTGTCATATACACTTAATTGTTTACCTTAAAGTACTTTATAATCAGACTCAGTCAAGATTCCTATTAATCAAAGGCCTTGGTGTCATTCGATAAAGTGCACAAGACACATCTTTATTAATGCAAAAATAATCTGTGTTCATGTTAAATATGTTCTTGCATCACTTATTAGTACAAACAAGCAAACAGTTTGAACTCGGATGCTTTATTGAATGAAATATTATAACAGTAGTCTGGAATAAACGTAAGCCTAAGAAAATAAATAATTTTATTTAATGTCCTGAAAAGTGTCTTTTTTTTTTTTTTTTTTTTTTTAAATTACAAGAAGATTGTTCTGGCTTTCAGTCCTTGAATTCACCTACTGAAAATCATTATTTGGCACTGAGTGTTTAGAAGGTGAATGGGAGAGATAATAAAGAGGATGAAGAAGTATAGAGTGTCTTTACATTTCAGTTTATATTATAAAATTGCTAAATGCAGGCTAGCTAACTAGTTCCTTTTTCACAATAATTTAAAAATGCATAGGGTTCCATGCATGCCCTTTAACACCCTCATGCTATCATGACTTTTCAACATGTCTCATTTCTGAGTCGTCCATGCCAACTCTAATAACGGACGGTGCAAACAGTTTTCTTACGCCATTGACCGTGATTTTGTGCGTATTCAAAATTAAATAGTATTTGTATTATCGAGGGGAAACCTCTAGTTCAAGCTGCATGTCACTTTAAGGCTCTATTAAAACCATCATCAATGCATGCAAATTGATCCCATGACCATGTAGTTGCTAAAAGCTTGCATCCTTTCAGTAAACCTGCATAGATAGGCCTCTCATACCTAATGTACAGTGCAAAGCAAACCTGTGCTTTGGTCAGGAGATTCCTAGCTGCCAGCCTGCCCTCTAACGCTAACAGCGGCGTGTAAGCTTCCTGAAAAATGAGGGACGGAGGGATGGAAATGAAGGAAGTAGATGGGGCGAGGTGGTTAGGACTGGCCCTGGAAGGCATCCAGGTTGAAGGCTGTGTCCAAGAACCGCTCCAGCTCCACAAGATGAGCCTTCTTGTTGCCTGTGGCGGGGGCAGCTGCAGGCTCTCGGCCAGCGTACCTGAAAGAATAAATGTAAATGTAAATGCAGATGCTTTTATCTGAAGTGACTTACAAATGAGGTCTTACATTATGCATTACTAACACTTACATGCATTAGCAACACAAGTGATAATTGCGTACAAATACTGTTGCATGAATACATAGCATGAAAACTTCTTCAGGTCACCCCAATTAAATTTGATTACGCATTTTAAAAAATTATCTATGAAGTTATTTTTTTTATTATTATTATAATATGTTATAGTACTATTTTGATTTATTTTCTTTTTATAATTAAAACACGTCTTTAAAGAATGGAAGAAAAACCATTTCTATAAATAAATAAATACATGCATGCATAATAAAAGCAGTACAATAATTACTACCAAAAAGTATAAATACTTTACAATGTAAAAAAAATGCCTGCATTTACAGCAAAAACTGTAAAATTTTGAAATATTTTTACCATTTAAAATAACTGTTTTCTATTTGAATATATTTTAAAATGTAATTTATTCCTGTGATGCAAAGCTACACTTTCAGCATCATTACTCCAGTCTTAGGTGTCACATGATCATTTAGAAATCATTCTAAAATGCTGATTTGATGTTCAGAAAACATTTTATTATTATTATTATTATTATTATTGTTGTTGTTGTTGTTGTTATTATCATTATCAGTATTTAAAACAGCTGAGGAAATTTTTTCAGGATTCTTTGATGAATAGAAAGATTCAAAGATTTGTTAATTTCAACATTCATCTGAAATAAAAAGAATCTGTGTAATTTTTGTGGGGAAAGGATGCTTTAAATTATTCAAAAGTGAAAAGACATTTATAATGTTACAAATGATTTCTATTTCAGATAAATGCTGTTCTTCTGAACTTTCTATTTGTCAAAGAAACCTGAAAAAAAATCTATTTAGCTGTTTTCAACATTATTATTATTAGCATATTAGTAGCAAATCAGAATATTAGAATGATTTCTGAAGGATCATCTGACTGGAGTAATAAAATATATTAAAGTAGAAAACTGTTGTTTTAAATAGTAAAAATATTTCAAAATGTTACTGTTTTTGCTGTACTTTTGATCAAATCAATGTAGGCTTGGTGAGCAGAAGAGATTTATTCAAAACATTACTGTTCGAAAACTTTTGACTGGTAGTGTATATATCCTGTGTATATAAATATTATATATATACATACATATACATACATACATATATATATATATATATATATATATATATATATATATATGATGAATTCAGACGAATTTAAAGGCATGAGTTACCAAATGGGACGGGTGTTGTTGAAGGTTCTGCTGATGCGTGGTTTGACATAGTCGTAGTAGCCTTGATTCTTATGCTCTTCCTGGCACCACAGCAGCTGAGCCTGTGGATACTTCTCTGCCTCGGCTTTCACCAGGTCAAACGGGAACGGAGAAAGCTGGATAATAATACATTTAATGTCAAACACATCTTTGAATTACTTTAGAGAGCAGGCATTAAGCATAAGTTATAATTCTGTGTTTAAATTAATAAATATAATAATGAAAGTTTATTCAGGTACCTGCTCAATGCGGCTGATGGCCACTGTGTCCTCCAGTCCTCTGGTCTTTCTTTCTTTGGTGAGGTCATAATAAACTTTCCCTGTGCAGAAGATGAGATGCTTCACTCCAGCTGAATTCTGCGTCGCACTTCCCTCTTCTGGAATCAGACGTCTGAAGTGTGTGCCTAATCAAACCCAAAAACACTGAAACGTTACTAAAAAAATTCTTTAGCAGGACGTTGTATGACTGGCAAGATTTCAAATGGACAAACCTGGTAACATGTCATCAAAACTTGACTTGGCCTCTGGGTGACGTAGCAGTGATTTAGGTGTGAAGATAATGAGCTAGAGCAAACAGAAAGAAAGATTAAAGACCGTTCACCCCCAAAATAAAAAATGTGTCATTACTCACCCTCATGTCGTTCCAAAACTGTAAGACCTTCGTTCGTCTTCAAAACACAAATTAAGATATTTTTCTGACCCTGCATAGACAGCAACGAAACTACCACATTCAAAGCCTAGAATGGTTCATAAGTATTCTTGTGGCTTTTATTGGTTCAATTACGGTTGAACCACTGATGTCACATGGACTATTTTAACAGTGTCCTTACTACCTTTTTGGACCTTGAATGTGGTAGTTGCATTGCTGTCTATGTATGGTCAGAAAGCTCTTGGATTTCATGAAAAGATGAACTATGGTCTTACAAGTCTGGAACGACATGAGGTTGCGTAATTAATGACACAATTTTCATTTTTTGGTTAACTATCCTTCTAAAACTTCATAAAATCACAAGTAAGCTACAGACGGAGTCCCACAAGATTTGACAGACACATTTTCAAGACTTTTCTATGTCCAGGATTTTAAAAAATATACTTTAATTTACATGGATTCGCTAATGAATCAATTCAAAATGATATGTGAAAAATTAACTAAATCGTTGAAAAAAGCTACTTAAAAAAAAAGATACAAAACACATAATATACACAAAGTAGAATACTACTAAATATATTGTAGAAACTTAAATTTTCTGTAAAGCTGCTTTGCAACAATTTGTATCGTGAAAAGCGCTAAACAAATAAACAAATTGAACTGAATAATGTACATATTAATGTACATAAAATATGCATGCAATTTAAAGCAAAAAAAAACCCTCTAATTTCTATAGCAAATACAAATTTCTAATACAAATCTAGCAAATTTTCCACAAATAATCCATGACCTCCAGGCCTGGAAAGCAGTTTTAAAATTCCCTGATATGTTTTTTCATGATAAGGGGAAACCTGTAGAGATCATGAACAAAGTGAAATGTCTCTCACTGGCTTTCTGAAAGGCAGAAGGATCTGCCTCCGAAGAACATGAAAGTAGTTTGCAGGAGTGGAGCAGTTCACAACAATCCAGTTACAGTCATAAAGCTGCCGGACGGCAAAGTCCTCTGTGATTTTCTGTGTCAAACAAATGAGTGTTAAGACAAGAATTACATTTATAGTAAAATCTGTGTCTGGTTGAAATGTTAATTTAAAAAAAAAAGCTGGAGATTTACTGGGAAAACGTCAGGGTCATCATTGCACATCTGCAGGAATCTCTCTGGACGAGCGGAGGAGTGCTCTGGTCCCTGGAAAGATCATCAAGAAAATAAGGTAAAAGGGAACTTATGAGAAGATGCAAGCTCAAAGTGGATTTAGGATGGAACCTCACCATGCCCTCCATGCCGTGAGGCAGCAGCAGGACGATGCCATTCTGTCGGACCCATTTGGCCTGGCCGGGAGAGATGAACTGGTCGATGATACACTGGGCTGTGTTATGAAAGTCTCCAAACTGAGCCTCCCAGAGCACTAGAGCATTAGGACTCGCCATGGCAAAGCCAAGCTCAAAACCTGCACACAAATAGACAGACCTCAGGATATGCTTGTTCAGTGGGCATATAAAGTACTACTTTTTCTGGGTTTGTTTGACTGACAGCAACCGGCCACAGTTCATTTGGTTTATACCCACCAAGAACCCCGTATTCTGACAGGGAGCTGTTGCACACAGTATAAGGAGCCTGATTCGAGTCAATGTAGTTCATGGGAATGCAGGTCCGTTTGTCGACGTGCTGATCGTGTAGCACATGATGCCGATGACTGTATGGGGATAATAAGGTAGACTATGGAGTTGCTTCCAAATCAGAATTATTCAGGCACACAAGATGCAGCTGTTCTCACCTGAAGGTCCCTCTCTCCACATCTTGACCACTGAGGCGCACATGAATGCCTTCCTTTAGCAGAGAGCCGAAGGCCATGTATTCTCCTAGAGCCCAGTCCACTGAGCGGTTCTGCACCATCGTAGCCCTGCCCTTCAGGATACGGGTGAGACCTTAGGAGATGACTGAGAATGAGTACAGATGCTGGCTTAAGGCAAAAAATATTTTTAAGCCTGATTGGAGCCAAAGAAGCAATTTTATGACAGAATTTGCACCAGATTTTATTGGTGATTTCATAAGTTTTTGAAATACAAGGAGATTTCAGTTTTTCTGCATTCAAGCAGATAGGAGCTGTAATTATAATAAGCTACCAACATGCTTTAAAAATGACTGGGTAAAGGCAGGGTTGCTAGGTTTTAATAATAAAGCCTGTCCAACTGCTGCTAGCCCAAATGCATTGCAGGGGGTGAAATGCACTAATTAGCATTCCAGGGGTTAAATATCACGTTATTGAGGTCGCTTCAACCAACGGACATGAAAAGCAACCTGCAACAATAGTGTTAAAGGGAAAGTTCACCCAAAAATGAAAATTCTGTCATGAATCACTCACCCTCATGTCGTTTCAAACCCGTAAGACCTTTCATCTTAATTCTTCTCTTCCGCATCACCCTAGCCCAATTTAGAAACAGAACCTTTTGTTTTTTGCTGACAAAAAGTATTCTCATAGCTTCATAAAATTATAGTTGAAGCACTTATGTCACATGGACTATTTTGTTGATGTTCTTAGTACCTTTCTGGGCCTTAAACGTGCCAGTTGCTGTTTATGGAGGGACAAAGAGCTCTCAGAATTCATCAAAAATATCTTAATTTGTGTTCGGAAGACAAACAAAGGTCTTACGGGTTTGGAACGACATGAGGGCGAGTAATTAATGACAGAATTTTCATTTTTGGCTGAACTATCCCATTAAAGTAGTCAAATTTCGGCAGGAAAACTGCTGGCTTTTTATAACTATCTGCATGTGTATGCAGAGTTTAGAGTGAAAAGGTACCTCCATGGATAGTGAAATCCTCCACAGGCACAGAGGAAGCCACCTGACCGATGTGACTGAGCACTTCTTCATTGAGACCAGTGGACGGACAGCTCATGCTCTTGGGTTGACCATCCAGAGTGAAGAAACCTGTAGAGTTAAGTATCAATGTCAAATCAGGTGGATTTCAGAGCAAATACATGTATACACACATGTAGAAGTGTCTTAGTTTATACATCAACACAAACACACGCGCACCCACCTGGCCAAGGTGAGTCAAGCCAGTGCTTGATGTGTAAGATCTTCTCATCTTTTGAACGATTGTACGCCTCCTCACAGATTTTGTCATACTTGGCAATTTCCTCCTACAAGGACAGACAGGCAACATTAAATTAATGTAAGTATTCACACAAGCCATTTCAGGAAAGAAGTATTTGACAAATATTGCCAATATTTCCTAATAATGTAACTACAACTTAAACATTACCATTCAAGTTTAGGGTTGGTATGATTTTGTAATGTTAAATTCTCTTATGATTTGGTCCAAAATACAGTAAAAACTGTAATATTGTGAAATACTTTTACGATTTAAAACAACAGTTTTGTATTTTAATATATTTTAAAATGCAATTTATTCCTGTGACGCAAAGCTGAATTTTCACCAGCCACTACTCTTCAGTGTTAGAACTCAAGAAACACTGCTTATTATCAGTGTTGAAAACAGTTGTGCTGCTTAATATTCTTCATTTTTTTTAGAATTCTTTAATGAATAGAAAGTTCAAAAAACAGCATTTATTAGAAACTGTAAAAACATTTATAATGTTTAAACAGGATTTCTGTCACTTCTGATCACTTCTTGGTAAATAAAATGATACATTTCTTTTGAAAAAAATTCTTTTTTATCATTCTGACCACAAAATTTTGAATGTATATATTAATTTTAGGACTAATATTTGGTTAATCTGACCTCATATTCCTGTCTGCTTACAGCTCTTTCTGCAATGAGCTTTTCAGCATATTTCTGCAAAACCGGTTTCTGTTTCTTTATCTGTTTGTACATCAGCGGTTGCGTAAACATTGGCTCATCCATCTCATTGTGGCCGTTCCGTCTGTAGCTCACCTATAGCAGAAAGGTAAACACAACAGTAAACACCTTAGTCACATTTGACACACACCTGGTAGCATTCCTACTTGGAAAAATGCTTCCCTACCAGATCAACCACCACATCTTTATGAAAGGTGGCTCTCCATTCTGCAGCCACGTTACACACGTACATCACAGCCTCAGGGTCATCTGCATTAACATGGAAGATGGGAGCATTGACCACTCTGGCCACATCCGTGGGGTATGGTGAGGAGCGTGCCATCCGAGGGTCAGTGGTGAAGCCAATCTAAAGAAAGAGAAACAAAAATATTTAAATAAATGCCAATATTCACCTCAAAAAAGCTTAAATCAGTATATTACAATGATTTCTGAAGGATCATGTGACTGATGAATATAAGCATCAAGTAATGATGCTGAAAAATTCTCCTCTGACATCACAGGAATAAATTATATTTTAACATATGCTAAACAAAAAAAAAAAAACCTAGAGATACAGCTGAGGACAGAAGTTTACATACACCTTGCAGAATCTGCAAAATATTAATTATTTTACCAAAATAAGAGGGATCATACAAAATACGTGTTATTTTTTAATTTTGTACTGACCTGAACACGATATTTCACATAAAAGACGTTTACATATAGTCCACAAATAACAGTTGAATTTATAAAAATGACCCCGTTCAAAAGTTTATATACACTTGATTCTTAATACTCTGTTGTTGTATGATATTTAGGCAAAATAAGAGCACATCTTCATTCTGTTCAAAAGTTTACACCCCTAGATCTCAATGCATCGTTTTTCCTTCTGAAGCATCAGTGAGTGTATGAACCTTCTGTAATAGTTGTATACGAGTTCCTCAGTGTGAAAAGATGGATCTCAAAATCATACAGTCATTGCTGGAAAGGGTTCAAATTCACAAAAATAAAAAAAAGCGAAAGAATTTGTTGGACCTGAAGGATTTTTCTGAAGAACAGCAGGCAGTTTAACTGTTCAGGACAAATAAGGGACTCATGAACAACTATCACTAAACAAAAAAGAAAACACGCTGAGGTGAATGATTTCAGGTAACAACAGAGTATTAAGAATCAAGTGTATGTAAACTTTTGAACGGGGTCATTTTTATAAATTCAACTGTTATTTGTGGAATATATGTAAACGTCTTTTATGTGAAATATCTTGTTCAGGTTGATCTGAAAAACCAAACAATTTGTGGGAGCTAAAAGATTTTTCTGAAGAACAGCAGGCAGTTTAACTGTTCAGGACAAACAAGGCACTCATAAACAACCTTTGAACTGTGGTATATAGCCAATTTAAAGAGGAAGTTCTGCTGGTGAGACTGACCTGGTTGTTTACTACCACGTGAATAGTGCCGTGTGTGGTGTAAGACGGCAGGTCACTCAGGTGGAAGGTCTCATAGACGATGCCTTGACCTGCAAAGGCTGCGTCTCCATGCAACAAGATGGACATCACCTTTAGAGACAAGGACACAGTCTTTCTAGTGACACCATATGAATCATGTCTTGTTGTCTGATCACAAAAGATGATTTAGGACTGTTCTACAAACTGTTGACATAATACAACCGATCACACCTTTGTCTCTGAGGGAGCTGTTTAATCTTTGGATATAGGCTTCTAAATTTGTACTTCACATGTATTCCTTGTCTTTAACTTTGAGGTCATCTATATACAAGCATACTACTTGACAAAGTAAACTTTGCACTTCAAATCTGCAGTAATAATAGATTTCTTTTCAGATGCTAAAACCACAAGGGCAGTTCACACACCCTCTTTCCATCAGAGTCGCCACAGTAGAATTGCTCTGCCTTAGTCTTTCCCTGCACCACAGGGTCCACTGCCTCCAGGTGTGAAGGGTTGGCCATCAGAGACAGAGTGATGTGGCGATCAGTGACCCGGTTGATACGTCTATGGTACATACCCAGATGATACTTCACATCACCTGAGCCCTAAGAAAAAGTCAGACAGAAACTGAAACAAGAACAAGACTGGAACGTCAAGATTCTTTGTTTGAGTGAAAGGAACAGTAGGTATGCACTATACACTAACACATTCCCAGAAATGTGGGAGAGGACACCTGTTTTCACAAAAGGTATGTAACCATGGATCGTGTGCAGAGGTAATTATGTAATCCACAATTACAGTACTGAATGTTTAATGCATCACTGCACTTCATTTTCAAGTTGTCATGAAATGGAAAAAAAACAAAAAACAAAAAACAAAAAAAAAAAAAAAAAAATCAACCTGTTTTCTAAGTGCATGTTACTGTGAATAATTCACCCATGCTTATTTTTTAAAAAAAATGTTTGGTTACATCACAATTATGGAGCCTTGGGTCAGATTTACTAAACATGGCAAATCAGCAGTAGTGCGCAATTCCATAAAAGCACCGATAGGAGGGGAAATTTTTGCATGTGATTTACTGACAATGCACACAATAAAAAACACAGATGCAGCCAGATCATTCCCATAATGACCAGTGCAATATACCAAGAGCAGCACAAATTACCGCCTGCTTTAAGGGTGTTAAATAATGGTGCAAATACCAGTAATTTGACAAGCACACACGTTAGTAAATCTCGTTGCGTGAATCATTCTAATACTCTCCTCCCACAAATTTGGAGTCTGAAAGGGAAATTCCTAAGAATGCATATTCAATAATGTGAGGCACAAAAATAACCGTGTCCACACCTTTTCAGCGATAATTCTTCACTGCATGTCTTTAAAATAGTATTGTTAGGATTTACTAAAGACGGTTTGTACTGGGACAAGCTGTTAGTAAATCTGGCCCGTTGTTTCTGCCACAGGATGAAAAAGGTAACAGTGTCTTTTGATCTTGCAATTTTTGACAATTTACAATACAACAAGACAACGAAAAAAAAAAAAAAAAAGTAAAATAAAAATAATAATAATAATAATAATTCTGCGAAGAAACTGTAAATGAGACTCAAAAAACAAAGAAAATGAAATACAATAATTTAAAATAATAATTTAAAAAAAATGAATAGATACAAATAAAATGTACAATATAAAATCAGAATTGTAAGATAAAAGGTTGCAGTTACATTTTTTTAAATTTTTTATTTTTTTTTGTGTGACATGCAAACTCAAAATTCTGAGAAAAAGTGTCAGAATTGCAAGAAGTAAAGTGAATTCTGAGAAAAAGGTCAAAATTGTTAGATGTAAAAGCCTGAATTGCTTCATACTGAGTGCTTCAAACAAACTCTGTAAGCATACAGTTTCAAGCGTCTTGCACTCCTGTTGGATACATGTTCTGCTTAATGCATGTAAGACATGTTTTCCTCTGCACATAGTGTACATCTCATGGTTACATCCTTATCCTCAGTTGTTAGAAAGTCACGCCAGTATTTCATGACTTTCATGTGCAAACTCTGAAATATTTGTTTTGTAACCTGTACAGTGAGCTGAACTAGTAACTAGTGCTGAAGGAAATGAAGGCGGGCTCACCTCATCTGCAGCTTCCAGCTTTGAATCAAACTGGCAGAAGATCTGCTCCAGCTCCTTACGGATCACATTAGCAAGCACATTCAGACGGCCTCTGATGGACAGCAGACAATTCAGACATGTTTCAGTAGTCCTACATATATACTTCATGAACCAGAATACAGTGTACAGTCGGTTGTTCATCTACCTGTGTGGCATTCCCATGATAACGCTCTCCACTCCATTCTCACTAGATTTGTCGATGATGGTTTTGAGTGCAGGAATGAGAGACTCACATCCCTCTAGGCCAAAACGTTTCTCTGATGACCACTTCCTATGCAGGAACTCCTCAAACCTGGCAGCATTACAAAAACATTGGCATATCAGAAAGTGTGTTAATGCATTAAATAAGATATCAAAGCAATTGTCACCTGCAAACAAATGATGCAAATGATTCCCTTTTCTTTTTTTAAACAACTGGTGTCAATTTAAGTGGATTTATGAATTCATGCACAAAAAAGTGTGCCTGTGCTTAATTATCTGAATGGCAAATAATGCATTCAGGTCTATGGACAGACCTGGTTGAGCGGACCATACGAGCCAGCAGCGTTCTTTTCTCATCTAGAGTAAACTGCATCACCCCCGGCTTCTCAAACTTCTGTCTGATCCACTGGCACTGCTGCAGGTCATTGATGAACATGAACTCCACCCCGATGTGCTGACAGTAGGCCATCTGCATAGTGCAGCAAGAGAAATTATGCATAATCAACCAATCTTTCTAGTTCAAATGCAAAAAGAAAACAAATTTGTTATGTCTGTGGACATTTACCTCTAAACGCCGGATGATTTCCCTGAGAGGAAGGGCACTTTCACTTCCCCCAATAAAGGTGGTGGTTGGAAGCCGGAAAACTTTATCCAGATCCGCTTCTTCCAGTCCGTAGAAGCCTGGCAGCAGACATGCAAACACATGGATGGGGAAAGGGGGAGGAAGGGCAAGCGAAACAAAACAGCACAGCGAATCCGACCGACATACAAAACACAGGAGACAAATGGATCTGCATTAAAGTAAGTAGCGACATGGAACAATTTTTTTGTTTTAAAAGTACAAATAAGAGCACACTCAAGCACATAATACACAGAACATGCAAATAAAAAGCTAAGCAAACAGTGTTAGCAAAGGAAAAAGGAAAGGTGAGGGTGAAAAACAGATCTATTCCAGCCCAGTCCACCGGTGCCAGAGGGAATGCATGCATAAGATGCTACAGATGGCAACATGTTGGTCATTACATGCATATTTGAACAAACACATTTTACCTAGAAATGTGTTTCAGTGTAGTTGAACTCCCACTGATGAATTAGCAACATGTGAGTGTGTTGTTATCTGCAAACCATGAAGCAGAAATGTAGACTACAATCTCACATAGCAGTTCGCTGTGAACTATGAGCTCAAAGTGTGCTGAAACGCGGTTACTATGTGTAACATGAGTTGTTCTTGTTTACTTATCTACACAACATACATGAAGATGTGCACCTCAATGCTGCAGGCAAATAAACATGATAACGTTCCCGCAACACCTGTAAAACAAGACTATGCTAACTAACATGATTACAAAAGTGAAAGAACAAAAGACCAAACTGAGAATGTAAGCACAAATAGCAAGTTTGGTCAAGTCAAAAGTGATATTCTGGTCTCTAAACCACATCTTTCATTGTGGTTCTGTGAGAATATCTTTTGTCAGTCAGACAACAGTCTGATGGCTGCAAAATCAAGAGACACATAATTTAAACTTCATCATTCATGTCTGTAGTACAAACTGAAGTTGAATTCTTTCACAATAGTGATATTTATATGAGCATGCATCTCTATAAATTACCATTACGAACTGGAATCCACCAAGGGTGACTTTGGGAGAGTCTAACAGCATGTCACAGCCTCAAACCCGAGCTCTGAGGCTAAATCTGACATTCCGTAGGATGAGGACATTATGTAAGTAACAGACCCTAGGCAAGGTTAATGAGGGAAATTGCCACATATGCCAGCTGGGGCTACTGCGAAGAGGAGAACGGCGCAGTGCCACAAGGAGTTACATAAATGTATTTCTGCTAAGAGTTGAGGTCATTTTCAATACAAAATTTGATTATAGTATTTAAGATTTTAAATTAGCTTTTCGTTTTACATTTTGTAGTTTCTTTTTAATCTTAGGTTTTAATAATTTTTGGTGTGGTTTTGATGTTTTTATTATTATTTTTGAAATATTTCTATTTGACTTTTAAGTTACCAAAGCAATATTCCCATTTACATTTTTCATATAACATTTACATTTTATTTCAGCTTTATTTAAATGATCAAAACTTATTTTTAAATGGTTTTAGCTTGATTTGGTTAACAATAACAACACTGGTATAAATCGTTTGGAAACAAATAAGCATGCTCAAGTGTTTAGTTACTGACAGCCTTATAGGACTAGGCCTACACTACCAAAAGTTTCTGAACAGTACATTTTTAATGTTTTTTAAGAAGTCTCTTATGCTCACCAAGCCTGCATTTATTTGATTCAAAGTAAAAACAGTATAATTTTGAAATATTTTTACTAATTTAAATGAATGGTTTTCTCTTTGAATATATTTTAAAATGTAAATTAATCCTGTGATTTCAAAGCCGAATTTTTAGCAACAGTCACATGATCCTTCAGAAATCATTCTAATATGCTTCTCAAAAACATTTATTATTAGGTTGAAAACAGCTAAGCAGAATTGTTTCAGATTTCTTTGAAAAATGGAAAGTTCAGAAGAACAGCATTTATCTGAAATAGAAATCTTTGGTAACCTTATAAACGTCTTTATCATAACTTTTGATCCATTTAAAGCATCTTTGCTTAATAAAAGTATTAATTTCTATAATCCCACAACCCCCCGCCCAAAAAAAAAAAAAAAAATCAAAATACTGATCCAAGGTATAGTGTATAAGGTAACAAAAGTTTTTTTTTATTTTAGATAAATGCTGATCTTTGGATCTTTCTATTCATTAAAGCATTCTGAAAAAATTAAAACTGTTTAAAATATTGATTATAATAATGGTAAATAATGTTTTTTGAACAGCAAATCAGCATATTAGAATATTTCTGAAAAATCATGTGATACTGAAGACTGGAGTAACAATGCTAAAAAAATTAGCTTTGATCACAGGAATAAATTACATTTTAAAATATATTCAAATAGAAAGCAATTATTTTAAAAAGTAAAAATATTTCACAATATTGCTGCTTTTGCTGTATTTTGGATTAAATAAATACAGGCTTGGTGAGCAGAAGAGACTTTTTTAATAACATTAAATATCTTACTGTTCAAAAACAACTGGTAGTGTATATAGACATGCAATTCATGGACATGGGTTCCACTAAATGCTAAAAAAAAAAAAAAAAAGACAGCAAGGCTCTGGTTTTCACTATGCAATGCTCCAATTTGATCTGATCACTGCTTTTTGATCAGGGAACTGGTGGGAGCTTCTAAAAAAATGCAACTGAAGAGCACTAGCTAGTCCTCATACCTCCAGCTGTAAGGTGAGACAGACGGGCTTTAAATACAGCTGCATCTGAGGAGTCAAAAAGCATCAAATCAAAAAAAAAAAAAAAAAAAAAAAAAAAATCAATGCCCCCAGTGTGGACCTGACCAGTGTTACAAACCTATTTTTGTTTTAACAGACACCATGTCATGACCTGAAGAGAACTGAACCTGTGAGGTGTTCTGAAAAAAAACACTGAGCGAAGCATTTCCACTGAATGAAACATAACAATGCAGTGCTGGAAAACTCACTCACCCCATATAGTGCACTTTGAAACCCTACCATCAATACACTATAGACTGACAGCTCATTAGTATAGTATTGACAATCATCCTGCCATTGATTAAAAAAAGGCTCTCAAATATATGCCATTAGGAGGAACTGATTGAACACAGCAAAGCCATTTAAAAATTAGAAACTTAATGATTCTCTGACTGGTTTTTATTCTAAGTTTGCTTAAACAGAACACTGCACTGCCAAAAGGCATTTTTATAATTAACATTTTTGTCTCAAGCATAAGCATAAGATTAAATTTATTGTCGGCGTCGATAGCCTTGTGGGCAGTGCGCTGAGATCGTTCCGAGTTTGAATCCCGATCCCGCCCCCTTCTCTCTCTCCCACTTTGATGAAGTCTGTTTTTTGGTGGGGGACGAAAAATCAACTTAATTTGAGTCAGTCCTCATATACTATGCAATTTTTCTATGAAGTAAATGCACCTCTTTTTAATGGTGTTTCAATATTAATACTGTAAAAACAAAACAAACATTCATACTAAGAAAAGTTTCTCTGAAGTAATGAATGGAAATTAAATAAATCACACCGTCTTGTTTATAGTGTTCATGACCCAAGGAACCTGAAGATCAGGAACCAAATGATTGATGAGCTATACTGATTTACCGGGTATTCTGACTGTTGTCTTGACTGTTTTGATGATAAACTATTCACAATCTACATCAGCATGCTGACTTGTGTGCATGTGGATTGGCTCCTGCTAAAGGTTTCCAATCATCCACACTGAATGCATGTGTCTAGATAAACCTCTATGAACAGTATGTGCACAATACAACGAGAAATACAGCAACTGCTATTCACAGAATTCAGAAAGGCCTACAGCCTAGCCATCACCAGTGCAATAAAAGAGCCACTGTGCGAGGATATGAAAATGGCTAACTGCAGAGAGAAAGAGGAACTACAACATGCCACTAGATGAGACAAGCATTTCACTGACAAGCAGAGACTTACAAAGACATTAGGAAATATAATTTACAATGGGCAAAGCCAGAGGACTGGATAGCGTATGATAGTGTAATTTTTGGCAACATAGATCTATTCCAAATAGCAGACAGCACAATAGTCTAGTCAAATGTCATATTTACACTATATTCAAAAGGTTTGAAACAAGGCCATCATCTCCAATATGACCTATTTCCCATGCAATGTTTATATTATGTTGAACGTTCACACAAGCAACACTCACTGCTGGGTGTGTTTGAATTTTACCCATTGCAAATATCCAAACAGGTCTGGACTTCATGCATGCTCCAGGTTAGGGTGGACAGCACAAAAAAAAGCCATGCCACATAAAAAGATTCAATCATTCTCCAACACCTGATCAAAACCTCACCAAGTTTATCAGAGGACGTGATTATATCTGCTGGGACGCACGAATCAAGATCAGCATCCATAATTCCCAGAGGATCCAGCTGTGCAACGTGGTGGCCCCGAATCTGCAGGGAGTTCCAGAAAAAAAAGACGTACAGATAGAAAGGGAAAAAGAGGAGAAGGAAGGACAGTAACCCAAAGAACAGTATGGACAGTTAAGGAGGTAAGATTGGGACAGAGCGAGTGCGAAAACCACCAGAGAGATGACAGAAGAACAGGGACAGAAGGACAGAGCAATGTTAACACACTGAATGAGCATGCTCGCAATCACACCGAACACCACAAGCAGTTCTCACCGGACTGACGGGACCCGATAGTAAGCGGGGCATTGTCAAAATTTACACAACTGATGCCCAAAGGGTCGAGTTTGGCTATATGATGACCTCTGACCTGTGAACAAGGCAATAGCACTTACAAGCTAACAGAGGAGTGCAATCACAACTAATTTTCTTTATTAAAGGAAATCCTGGGTATTATGACATGTATGACTTAATATAACGCAAATGATGTCTCTTACTGAAATGTGTAGTAGATTGACCTTATTTAAAAAATCCACATCATTTTATACATATTTTGGACTATGGGGGGGGATTCACACTATGATGTGAACTGATTGCGTTCTGGTTTACCGCAACACAATTTAGAATACAAAACACTGAAAATAAAATACTGATATGTTGACCACAGCTACTGAAAGAGCTGACAGGTGGCAGTGGATGCAAGTATAGGCTTAAACCAAATGTCATACCATTGATTTTCTCCACGCTAAGAAACTCCTTCAGCGGCTGCGGCATCATGCATCAACATATTTACCAGAGTCAACATTTGAAGTGGATCAAATAAGTTCAAAGTTGTCCTAAGACAAGAATGGGTATTGTTTTGGTTTAAGGACAACTTTGATGAAAGGTTTTGATCCACTTCAAATGTTGACTACTGTACATCCTGCCAGGACGTCATCTAGCGTTTCTTGTCTCTGCCGTTTGTAAGCTCTTTCAGTAGCTGTGGTCTACTAAAAGCCTCAAAGGCATAAGGACTAAAGTGGAGAGAACAAAGACGTGGGTCTTTAGGAAGTTTTATTAGTCCACAGGCATCCTCCCATTCTTTTCTCCTCCTCTCATCGCTAGGACAAACAGTGAAGACTTACATCACTTCTGTTGCCCTTCGACTGAAAAATACAACCCAAAGCTACACAACGTGACATTGTATCAGTATTTTATTTTCAGAGTTTTGTTGCTGTAAAATAGTAACAGGTAGCGGCAGTAGCTCACTGAGTGCAGCCATTTCACGTCACTGAAATAATGGCACCCCCATAGTCCAGATATGTGTAAAACAATGTTGATTTTTTACATAACGTACGTCTTTCATGGGTTTTCTGCTACATATTTCACTAAGAGACATCAATTACGTTATATTAAGTCACACAAGTCTTACTACCCGGGGTTCCCTTTAAGGCACTACATCGTTATATTATATAGGACTTAGCTTTTTAATTATTCAAAATACATTCAATTAAATTCTGTGAAGCTTTGCGATTAAGCAATGTGTGTCAGTTACCAAAAAAGATTGTTATATATGAGAGGATAATATGAGGTCCTCATCTACATTATCCAATGTTTTGGATCAGCAAGATATGATTGAAACATTTAAAGGTTGAAAGAAAAGGCATTATTTTTAGGCAGCGTAGGTATACACTATCATCCAAAGGGAATAATGACTTGTTCTTTAACCTTTTACACAGTTTAGAACAATAAAGTCAGAAAAAAAACAATGATATATTACAAAAATGCACTACAATTCAAAAATTTTGGGTTGATACGATTGTTAGTTTTTGGAAACATAGCTTTTTCTCACCAAGGTTGCATTTATATGCTCAAAAATATTTAAAAAGTGAAATATGGTGAAGTATTATTACAATTGTTTCCAACTTAAATATATTTAAAAATGTAATTTATTCCTATTATGGCAAAACTGAATTTTCAGCAGCCATTACTTCAGTGTCACATGATCCTTCAAAATTCTAATATCACCTGACCACAAAACCAATCATAAGGGTCAATTTTTTTAAAATGAGATTTATACATCATCGGAAAGCTGAATAAATAAGCTTTTCATTGATGTATGGATGTTAGGATAGGACAATATTATGACTATTTGAAAATCTGGAATCTGAGGATGCAAAAAAATAAATAAACAATGAGAGGAACGGGAAAATCTATAATTTTGACCCATACAATGTATTGTTGGCTACTAATATACCCGTGCTACATATGACTGGTTCTGTGTTCCTGGGTCACATACGTTGATTTACTTCTTAAGAAACATTTCTCATAATTATTAATGTTAAAAACAGTTTTTGTGTAAATAGTGTAAATACAGGAACTATTATTAGCACAACACAATAATGAGAGAAAAACAGCAGCAGCTGTCCTCCAACCTCCTTACTAAAACCAACACTTTATACCTGGTAGGCACGGATAAGAGACTGCACGGCAAGGTGGTCTTCCACCAGTTTTTCCACATTAGACTGAGCTCCAACTAGTGCCTGGGCCTGAGACAGTCCTGAAAGACTCAACCCCACTGGAGGCGGGCTTTGATAGGCAGAGCCAGGGGGAGCGCCTGCGTTGGCATTACGGAAGAAGATGTCCCAAGACTGTTGAGAAAGGAGCAAAGCAATCACAGCAGGAAAATAACAACAATACGTGATTCTTTTTAATGTGATAAAACATCCACTGGTGTACACAAGTTATTCTAGTTTATTCAAATAAAACAGCTGCCGACTAGCAGTATTGGTGTCTTGCATCATCACACAGGAATTAATCTGAATCATCAACTTTGCTTACTCCTCCAAAGTCTCCATCTGAGTAAACTGTGGGTCAAATGTCAGTAAACTGCTTTTCCGAGCAGGAAAACTTCACTGGATAAGCTGGATGTTCGGTTGCATAACCAAAGACTTTTGATGCAATCATCTGAAAAGCTTTAGGTTCATGCAGGGACAGAAAAGAAGAGCAATTTGAACCCGAGACCATTCTGACCTTGTTCTGCACATGAGGGCTTACTTACCTACATATCAGGTCACTGTGATTCAATGACACATCACACAGGCCCGCATACTAACCTGATAAATGTCTAATAGGCTTTAAGGAGCTAAAGAGCTCAGTGTGTTAAATTGAGAGAGCAGATGCTGTATCATCTCACAGCAGGGCGCACAAGGGAAGTCTGAAATGTAGTGAAACTTTATTATGCACTTTAGTCTACAATAGTCCTTATTTTGCATTCATCTCTGGTTGCCCATTTGAAGATTCACTTCATACTGTGGCTCACGATGAATGAAAGGTCAAAATAGTTAAAGCTAATTTATATAAATGGGTATAAGTAATATATAAATGCATAAACAGAAGTGGCTGTTCATCTAAAGGTATGCTTAAAGTTGCATAAAAAAAAGATACATATCTAAATAAAAGGGTAACGCAGCAGGTTTGATCACTGCACTTGACTTGGCATATTTCAGTTTGATACATTCATTACTGTTTCTCAGAACACATTTATTTCCAGTTTGAAAACATCCTGGAAAACACACATGGACATGTGACATGGAAAAGGAAAGTCTTGCGTAACAGCCCTGCAAAGCTAAGCTTGCTGTCTGAGAGGGAAAACGTCACATTATGAAACATGGATGTCCTCAAGCATAACCTTGGAAACCAAAGAAGCTGCTCCGCAGTTTACCAGACAAACAAATCAGTTCAGTTAATAAATGAATCACTCTGCCTTGTGAACTGAATCAAAGATCTGACTCAAACATTGACATTTCATTCACAAATCAAGACATTGCTAACTCTTACATGAACCTATCATAAAGAATTAGGGCAGATGTCTAGATTTTTAGATATTAACATTGTGCAAAAGTCATATGGTTCCCTTAAAGAATCACTTTTTGTGCACCATAAAAAAAAATACAGGTTTATAATAAAAGGGAACTAAGTAAATCATGACAATTTTAATTTTGGGTTAACTGCTCTTTCAACACTCAAGCAATTACCAGTTCACTTTTTTTAAAATGAAACTGAAGACCAAAAAGGAAAGTAATTTGAGAGTACGTCATTAAGCTGTGATGAAAGATTATGAAGACTTTTTTTTCTCTAGTAAAACACGCAGTGATTAACCATTCACAATATGAACAGGAATGTGTACTGTGAAAGCAAACAAGGTGAATTTTGATTTTACATGGATTTTAATCATCATAACTGTGGTATTGCAGCAAAGCAGCCAGGATTTCATCACAAAATCCTCTACGCTGAGAGCCGACGTCTTACCTTGTGCACACTCTTGGGGTTCTCCAACCATGCGTAGTACATTTCCTCCACATAGTTGGAGCTCGTCCCATTGAGAAAAGGCTCAGCAGCGACAGGGGCCGCATAGCACCGAAAGGGCTGAAACGTCCTTAGGGCCCCGGGTGCTGCCACTGTCCTCTGTTGTGAGAAACTTGGAGCATTCTGAGAGGCTGTGAGCGGCCGTAGCCGTGCAGCGCAAGTCCTTAAGCGATGCATCGCAGTCTATAAACCAGCTCCACCGCCTCTCCAAACCAACCACGAGAACTAAAGCTCCACGCAGCACTGAATCCAACAGATCCTGAAAGTGTTGCTTTACTAAAGATGCTTGTCCTCCTACTCCTCCGCTCGAGGTTTATTCAACTGAAGTCCCAGGAAACTGAAAGAAACATGAGATGAAGCATGTCAATAAATAAAACTAATAAAAGGATATTGTGGCAACATCATGCGACTAGGAATGAATGGCATGTTTTTGTGCCTGTCCTACAGGTCTGTTTTGCTCAGACATCATGCAAAGGTTGCTTCCCAAGCATGAGACACTTGGACGTGCACTGTCCTTCAATTTATGAAAAGGACTGATTATATGCAACATTTTTAAACCCCCGGATGTCTGCAGTAAGAAGTTTAAAGACTGTATAAACATGAGGCTTGCATCTCAGCTTGCATCAGGGTTGCTGAACCTGTAATATGTGTACAGTAAATCACTGGATACCAAAACCTTGTCGAGCATGGTACATGACATTAACCTTCACAACAGTGGGTGGAAAATACGCTTGACGAAAAATAAGTACATGTTTCTTAATGCAATGAATTGTTTTTGATGACTATAGGTGCATAAAAAGGGTTCTTCTTACCGAATAAGATTTTTAAGGTATAAAAGAAAGAAACAAAGAGCAAATGGCCACTAGTAAGTTAAAATAAGAGTTTTATCTCTTGGCAGCAGTGAAGGTCTCATGAGTAACGGACCACACCGGCTAGCTTCAGCTAACACGAGCTAATAACAAAACTCTCCATAAAACCATCAAACGTGCGTTTAAACTGTCTATGGCTTGGTGGAAGAGAATGAAATACCACCTTACACAGCTCTGACAACAAATACGCCATTAAATGTGTCAAATTACACAGTTTTCTCCTCAGTACCGGTAAGGTTGCTGACAGATGCAGAAGTGACGCGCTAACGCCTTACTGACAGAATGATTAAAACATTACACGCGATGCGAAAACAGATAAAAGCGATTCAGATACTTACTCTCAGTGGAGAAAATTCGGTATAGTGCGGTTTAATGTCATACAACACAAATAAATGAAGAGAAAGAGTGAGGTATCAGGAGCGAGATGCGTCTCGTGGCGGCGCGTAATCAGATAAATGAGTCGCCCGTTTCTAGGCAGCGCGTGAACGCGCACGCGTGACGTCAGATGTACAACACGAGGAGCTGGGTTAACTTTTTTCCTGGACATTTTGTATGTAAAAATAATACATAATGCAAGTTGTTTATTAGGAAAACACCATATATATGAATAAACTGGCTTTTTGGAAACCAAATTATATTTTATAAATAACTTTATACTATTCCACGTTCTGGTACAAACAAAAAAATACAGGCTACAAATATTCTGTAATGATTTAAAAGCAAAAGTTTATGTGATCATTCATATTGCCATGTTACAGAACCATACCACAGTATGCTAACTACTGTGGTGGCTACACCACAATTTTGTTCCTAAAAGAAACTTCATCTGAAAGCTGAATAAATAAGCTTTCCATTGATGTATGGTTAGGATTAAATATTTGGCAGAGAAAAACTGGAATCTGAGGGGGAAAAAATCATCTTTAAAGTTGTCCAAATTAAGTTCTTAGCCACATATATATTACTAATTAAAAATTAAGTTTTGATATATTTACAGCAGGAAATTTACAAAATATCTTCATGGAACATGATCTTTACTTAATATCCTACTGATTTTTGGCATAAGAATACATTAATTTTGACCCATACAATGTATTTTCAGCTATTGCTACAAATACAGTAGTCAACATTTGAAGTGGATCAAAAAAGTTCATCAAACTTGTTCTAAGACAAGAATGGGTATTGTTTTGGTTTTGGGAAAACTTTTATGAAAGGTTTTGATCCACTTCAAATGTTGACTACTGTATACGTGCTAGTTAAGACTGGTTTTGTGATCCAGGGTCACATATGAATAATTCGGCTCTTTGCAAACCAAAATTACACATTACAAGTAACTTAAAAACATACATAAACTACACTAAAATTTATGTTATCATTCATATTACCATTTTACATGTTATCACAACAGTACGTTAGAAAAGGATTGTTCAACTTCCACTGCAATTTTCTTTCGAAGAAACACAATGTGACACTGGACCACAAAACCAGTCACTGACTGAATAAATAAACTTTCCATTGATGTATGTTTTGTTATGATAGGACAATGTTTTGCCGAGATAGTTATTTGAAAATCTGGAATCTAAGCAAAAAAAAAAAAAAAAAAAAATCTAAATATTGAGAAAATCACCTTTAAAGTTGTCCAAATGAAGTTCTTAACAATGCATATTACTACTTAAAAATTAAGTTTTGATATATTTATGGTAGGAAGCTTACAAAATATCTTCATGGAACATTATCGTTACTGAATATCCTAATGATTTTTGGCATAAAAGAAAAAATCATTTTGACCCCTACAGTGTATTTTTGGCTATTGCTACAGTTGGCTACTTAAGACTGGTTTTGTGGTCCAGGGTCACAAATAAGAACAAATTACAGATCAACATTTCAATTTCTGGAAGAAATCAGGAAGAGTCATGGATCAGGACAGATTTTTGACTACTGAAAATCAAAAAACTTGTTTTTTTAAGACAAGATAGGGAAGTCTTGTATGCACAAGAATAACCATAACTTTTCCTTAATGATGCATGTAAACAGCCATTGTTGATCTGGGTCATCTGGCCAGAGTACTGGACAGCCTGTGCAAATTATTCGTACTATGTATTTACACCACAGTTTCCACTAAACGCAAACTGTTTTCAGTGAGTCAGCTCTCAAAAGTACACACAGTTGTGAAATAAATTCACATGCTGTTTTTTTTCCATATCTTATCAGCTTTCAGAGGCAGCTGGTCATTCAGATAAAGCGCCGTACGTTTTTTAGCAAGACCTCTATGTCAGCAGAACAGCGTTTGGTTTAGTATACTGTAGATATAAAAACATGCCACAAGGGTTTTGACATAGTCTTTTTATTGATAATACTGATAACATCTTAATACATTTCCTATAGCACACATAGAGAGAAAAAGAGAGCACATTGGAAGAACAGATATGAATATTAATGAGAAGAATCAAGGAGAAACAAAGATATAATAATCTAACTGAATAAAATCCACATCATCCCATTGCAGGATTTGCGATTATATACAAAAAAAAAGGAAAAGAAAAGAAAAAAAAAACAACCTCGGCAAAGTTGGAAGGCTGATCTTCAGAGAAACGTGAAGCTGTTAGATCTGAAGCAAAAGATTACAAAAGACATCGGGAGAAAATGTAAATACTACAAATAGCAATTGGCTTGATGTTGTAAGAGCAGCAATGCGTCACCACTAGAGAAACACAACACTGATTCACTCTTTCAAATGTGTGTAACACACTCAGACACACACCAGCTTCCCATTAGTGGCCTGATTAGATTATATCACCGTTCAACTGTTTCAACCTACAGGCCATTGTGTTTAAAGAATAATTCTGTTGATAACAGATTTGGTGGATATTCAGTGTATCTACATCTAAAAAAACATTTAGATTTCATTAGTGCATTGAGATTGTGATTCTGTTTTCAAGCAGAAAAGTGAGTGAACTTTGGAGATCTTATAATTTTATGCAACTAAAACAGTGTGGTAAAGAGCGCCCCCTAAAGGATCAGACAGCATTTGAGCGAAGCACAATGAAGGTCGCAGATTAAATGACACTCAACACAGACACAATTCGAGGTCCCTTTTGTAGACTTGCAGCCAAAGCACGATCCATTCCGTAATAAAAACACATGCATAATGTGACCTAGTGTGACCCACGCTGATAAACAGTATTTCACATTTTCTATGGGTGCAACCAACACTGCTCAAACAACAACAAACGCCTTTACAAAAGCATGCCGTACAATCAGAATAGTTGTTTAACCATGATCATCATCATTTTTAGACAAAAATAGTTATATGCACTTACAAAGCTCAGGAAAATAGATAGAATCACCAGCATTCAGTATAAAAGAAACAGAATGAAACCAAAAGTCACCAAAATGTATTATTGTGAAGTTGACGTTCATGCAAATAGTTTCCACTTATAAGTTAACACTATGCAGCGGTAGCTTTACAAGATATCTATCTGTTGAGCGGTTTTATTTTCAATTATCGTCTGCGATACTAAACGCACATATTAGTAAGAAATAACAACACCGGTTTGCTGACATGCGGACTGCTGTTTGCAGCAGATGTTGTATTTGTCACCATTTACATAAGAGTTTGAAACTCATTAAAGAGAACTACAAAAATAAGTCACATTTCAGAGTAAAATTCAACACTGTGAAAAGTTTTCACCAGTTTCAACTTAAAAACTTAAGCTTAGCAGCTGCCTTAAAATTTTAAGTTAAATCAACTTAAAAGTACAAGTAACGTCAACTCGTAAGTTAAATCAACTTAAAAGCACAAGTCATTTTAACTCATTTTATTGTAGTGAGTTGAAATGACTTGTAGTTTAAAGTTGATTTAACTTAAAATTTAAGGCTGCTGCTGAACTTAAGTTTTAAAGTTGAAACGGGTGAAAACTTTTTACAGTGAAGGAACAGTTCATCCAAAAACGACATTTTGTTGAAAACGGTCTCTCCCTCAGGTCAACAGATTGGAGAAATGTAGCATTTCAACAATTGCTCACCAATGGATCCTTTGCAGCAAATTGGTGCCGTCAGAATAGAGTTGTCAAAGGCACCGGGTTCTGTACTTTAAGTACAGAAATTTTAAAAACGTCCATTTCCCGCTCACATTTGAGCGCTGTTGAGCCAATTTTTAAACATCGCTGATTGGCCATAGTGTTCACGCGCTCCACAGACATGACTGTGATTGGCTGAAGAGTGTGAAGCGCTTTGTAGCCAATCACAGTCATGTCTGTCGAGCACGTCAACACTACGACCAATCAGCGATGTTTAAAAATCGGCTTTTGACAACCCTACGTCAGAATGAGAGTCCAAACAGCTGATAAAAACATCCACAAGTAATCCACAACAATGCAGTCCATCAGTTAATATCTTGCGAAGCAAAAACCTGTGTGTTTGTAAGAAACATATCCATCATTTAAAAAGTTCAAACTGTTGTATCTGGCCAAAATCTGAATCAATAATCCATAATAATCCACCAACATTTTCGTTTAGAACTGTTTTGGCTTGTAAACGGTGCTTGATCTAATAAATGTGCATATTTCTCTCCTGATTCAGACGAGAAAACATTTTCACTGGAGAAAGCGATATTACAGATAGAGGACGTCTTGATGGCTTTGTTAACTGATGGACTGGAGTCATATAGATTACTTGTGAATTATTGTGATGTTTTTATCAGCTGTTTGGACTCTCATTCTGACGGCACCCATTCACTTCAGAGGATCTTCAAGTGTAATGCTAAATTTCTCCAAATCTGTTCTGATGAAGAAACAAACTCATCTGCATCTTAAACAGCCTGAGGGCGAGTAGATTTTCAGCAAATTTTTTTTTTTTTTTTAGATTAACTATTCCTTTAAAAGCAACATAAAACACAACGAGTAGCCTCAAACAAAGGTCATGTGACTTCAGGTAGCGGCCCACATTCAGTAGGAGAGAAATCTTTTGACAGGACGTCAAAAACAAACAGTACCAGTTGTCAGGAAGCCCCCTAGTCGATCCACATAAGACTGTCTTCCAGTTCTGCTAGACAGAAAGACGACACTAACAAAAACATCCTTACAAATCCGCCGAAAACTCTCGCTCTTTGCGTTATGGCTTTCAACACTTTAATATAGTGACTATGCTTTCACATTCAGGATATCAGTGCCATTGTATTGTTAAATCACACACGTACACGCACACACACACACAAAAAACTAGAACGATACCACCTTAATTACACCACATAAATTATATATATAAAAAAATTCCTGCGTGTACAGAACTAAAAGAAAAACGAAGAATGATAACTGTAGGTGCCTGAGTCGAGGTGAATCACAACGTTCCTGTGACAAAGTTAAAACTCACAGGTTTCTGATCACCGTGGGATCCAAAATGGCTATTTGAATCTTACATACTTGGCCAGCGAACTGCAGTAAACTTCCTGGTGCTTTACAATAAAGGCTGTTATAACATGCTGTACTCTCTCGAAACATCCTACTAGATCCTTGAGAAAAAGAAAACAAGCTTAAAAAGACATTCCCAGTCTCACAGACCACCAAAACTTAAATCCAGATCAGCATTGATTGTCAATAAGAAGGACACATCAGCTGCTGGTCACCACGGGCCAATACATGAGATTATACTCTGATTTAGAGATAAACGGCTTGTTTTAAAGGAATTCAACTTGGCAACCTGCAGATATACATATATGAGGCGAATCTCAATGATGTGATGATGTCAGCTGCCTCCAAGAGATCTGATTGGTGACCTGATAATACAAACACTGAAAATCTGCTCGCCGCCATATTCGTGGCTTTATGCGTTTAGAATCTTAAAACCACACGTGCGCTGCTGCTTTTTTATTTTTAACAGCGAGCGTGAAGTTAAACACACACAGCGCTGCCGAAATAGACTTTAGATTACTTGAACACCAAAAAAAAAAAATCCATGCTTAAAAAAAAAAAAAGGAGAAAAAAAAAGTGTCTTAAAACAAAACATCAGTAATTTGACCATCAAATGTACAATCTCAAGAACAACAGCAATACCTGACGGAAGTAATAATCATATATAATCGATAGTAGTAACGATAACAATAAATACAATAATAATAAGATTTTAATTAAAACATGATCTACTGTATTTGGGAGTACCTGGGCACAGGGGGCATAAGGCCAGTGAAGACGAGCGCAAAGGACCGTGGATAAGAAGGCAATCGTGCGGGTTATTATAACTCTAGATGGGAACCTGGAGTCTATGATCGCTCTCGACGATTAATATATGCGGTGCTGCTCTGGCGTCGGTGGTGAGTCTTGGCATAAAGACGGACGGTCGGTCGGTAGCGTGCTGGGTGGAGTCGGAGGTGAGGGTTGGTTGTGAACGCCGTGTTGAGAGCAGCCCAGCAGGTAGAGAGATAGCTGTTGGTTTGCATGCAGGGGAGGACGGCTGTGTCCAGCGTTGGAAGGCTGGAGGGTTCGGAGCGCTCCGACGCTGGACCCCTGCTGCCGTCCTATCAGTCCTCCCTGTCCTTCACCTCCGTGAAGGGCACTCGCATCTAATGTATCTGTTTCAGGGCCGCTCTGGAAAGCAAAAAAAAAACAAAAACAAAAAAACACATCAGCTCACACTGAAGGGAAAGTTCTAAAAATATATAGAAAATATATACTGCCAACTTGTTTCTTAAAGAAGTCTCTTATGTTCATCAAGGCAATATACAATATAAAATATAAACAATGTAAAATATTACGATGTAAAATAATGGTTTCTATTTTAATATACTTTAAAATATAATTTATTCCTGTGACGCGAAGCTGAATTTTCATCAGCCATTACACTGGTCTTATGTTTTAAATGATTCTTCAGAAATCATTCTGATGTGCTAATTATGTATGTTGGCAACAGTTGTGGTGGCAAATATTATTTTTGGAACCTGTGATACTTTTTTCAGGATTCTTTAATGATTCAAATGATTCTTTTGATTATCCAAAATATTAATCTTTTTTTAACAATACAAGTCTTTACTATAACTTTTTAGCGATTTAACATCATAATACATTAATTCTCTTAAAAGGAAAAAAAAAGATAAAAAATTTACAGACTGGTAGTGTACAGGTAGTGTATATTGTTAGAAAAGATTTCTATTTTAAATAAATGCTGTTCTTTTTAACTTTTTATTCATCAAAGAATCCTGAAAAAGTATCATAGGTTCCAAAAAATATTTGGCATCACAACTGTTACTAACATTGATAATAAATCACATTAGAATGATTTTTGAAGAATCATGTGACACTGAATACTGGAGTAATGTTTCAGAAAATTCAGCTTTGATCACAGGAATAAATTACAATAATAATAATATAAGTAATAATATTTCACAATATTACATTTTTCTGTATTATTGATTAAATAAATGCAGCCTTGATGAGCATAAGAAACATCTTAAAAAAATCTTACTAAACCTCAATTTTTGAACGGCAGTGTACTTTTAAAAATATAAATAAAATGAACTAAAGTAACTATTTAAATGTATTTTCTGTTTTGATTAATGTTGATTATAATAATAAATATTACATTATTAATATTACTTTTTGAATTTTTGTTTTAATTAATAATTTAGCTTAAACAAGGTTTTTTTATATTCTATATAATATTATAATACTGTTCAAAAGTTTGAACATTTTTTAATGTTTTGAAAGTCTTACTTTTAAAAAGTTTTTTATGCACAATGTTTTTTTTAGTATAACTGAGATATTATAGTTCTTATTAATATTTTAAATAAATTCTATTTTAGATTTTCTGTTTTCATTTTCATTACAGTAACTTTGTTGTTTTTTTATTTTTGTTTTAATTATTTTTACATTCTACATATTTTTACTTTATTTTTTTAAATTCCAGTTTAACTTATTTTAGTACATCAAGGTAAACTAAATGAAAACAAGAAATGTTGAAGAAATAAAATACTTTTTTTATGTTTTATACTTTCAGTTAACGGCCATTTTATTTCAGGTTACAAAAATGTTATTATGCTTTTTGTTTTAGTTTCAATATTAACAGAATAATTTTCAATATTAAAAGATTTCTAGTTTAATAGATTTTAAAATGAAATTTATTTCTGCATGGCAAAGCTGAACTGTAACATTAAATGTCTTTACTGTCATTTTTATCAATTTTTTGCAGCACTGATGATACTCTTTTTGAATACAGTGTATATTTCATATTTGTTTGTAATTTAACTTATTTAATAACTATTAACCAAGTAATTCATTTTGACACCTACCAAAACAATCAAAGTCTACTGTGAATCCACACCAAAATCTCTAGTGTGAAAACAAAAGTAAGAAAAAGCGTACAAATCAAAAGCATCACCTTCACTGGAGAGGGGCCGCCGGCGCACCGGAGCAGTGGAAATGAACATTCTGCCATTTGGAGTCCCGGCGGTGCCACACGCGGGTCTCCTCCGACTGGCTGCTGCGCGGCCGGCCCTGGCCATCCACAAACTGGGTGAGGCGGATGTAGGCGATGCAGGCGGCGTCTTCTCCGATCAGGTGCACGTGAGGGTTCAGGATGGTGGTGTGGATGGGCTTGCTGTTCTTAGAAAGCACTGCAGAGACACACATGCATGGAGCTACAGACATTTCCTATGATTTATATTATGCATGGTAGTCTGTCTGCTTGAACACACTTACAGTTCTCAAAGTAGAATCTGTGGAAGTCCATTCCCTCAACCAGGTTCCCCAAAGCCTCGGGTTCAAAGGAGGTCAGTCCAGGGTCACAGATTTTCCTGTAAAAATGATCCCATTGTGTATTATTATTCAGGTAGCTGCTACAAAGATCGACAGTTTAACTAATTCCATCTTACTCTAACTAAACTCTTGCTCCACCATGTGAGTAAAGCTGACAGTTGAAGAAGACTGTTTACACTAAAGGCCACTATCCACCTTATTCTTCAATGCAGAAGTAAGCTAATAGATGAGCATTCTGGTGAGAAAAATAACACCATGCAGTAAACGGTAAAACCACTGTGTTCATAATTAAGATAACACAGTAAAATAATACGGTAAAACACAAATTTGCAATATCAAGCAGCAAAACAAGCTTTTGTACAGCTAAAAATAGCTGGACGCGGATGAGACCGGAATGGATCAGACCTATAAAATTTACAAAACTCTTACAGCAAAGATGAGGTGGATAGCATTCTTGTATTTGTATGATATAGTATGTTTTTAGGCCAAAGTGGTTTGTGTTTGCAAGAAAGCGTAAGGTAACGTACGCATAGGCGTCAAAGTCCCCATTATTGATGGCTTCGATCAGCTGCTCTGTAATCTTGATGATTTCCTGTTTGCGTGCTGTAAGAGAAAACAAAGACACAGGTGAATATGCACATACATACATTTCAAGCTAATTAGTCCCACCTTACTTTTACTATTTTTCACTGAAAATTATGATTATTGTAAAAAAAAAAAACAAAAAAACTAAAAATATAAATATGTTTTCCTTCAAATATTGGAATATTTCATAAAATTAATAAAAAAGTTTTATAAAATCAAAATGTGACTTTTGTCTCTTTTATTGGCGTAAAATGGTCCAAAAGGTTTTTTCAAAAATACAGTAAAAACAATAATATTGTGAAATATTATTACAATTTAAAATATGAATAATGCTGAATTTTCAGCATTATCACTCCAGTCTTCAGTGTAACATGATCCTTCAGAAATCAATGTTGAAAAGTTCTGCTGCTTAATATTTTTATAGAAACTGTGATAAAGTTTTTTCAGGATTTTTTTTTATATAAAGTAAAGAAAAAACTCTTTTGCAACATCATAAATGCATCCACTGTCACTTTTGATCAAGCTAATGCATCCTAGCTGAACAAGAGGATTCTTTTAAAGTCTTACTGACCACCTTAAACTTTTTAGCAGCAGTGCATGTCCCGCCCCAACTTCCTGTCTCAACAGGAAACACATGAGCACAGGAAGGAAAATTGTGCATTCATGGATTCTTTAAAACTACAGACAGAACAAAGCAAACTGTTCCTCTCTGCTGTACATGACAGGAAGCAACCTTAACCAAGACTTAACGCTCCAAAATACAGGCAGAGGTCAGAAAGGTCACATCCTCCTGACTCCAGACCTGAGAGGCTGTTTTAACACACACCAGCTCTGCTGTGGACTTACCTAGTTTCTCAGTCATGATCTTCAATCTAGACCTTCATCCATTCCTCCTTAACCCTCTGACTAAACTCTCTCCTGATGAAGTTTGTACGCTCACACATGCACAGACTCCCAAAAACACTCCGTCTTCATCTAATCGACATCTCCACAACTTTCCTCCTCGTCGTCGTCGTCTGTCTTTTCCTCGTTAACCGCATGGAGCTAGTTGAGCTATTCCTGGATCCTTAGATACGGGTTACTCCTCTCTCTCTCCCTCCCTTCACGGCTTCCTGCTCCACTTTAGAGGAGCTTAGTGGCCTCAACATGTCCTTTGGTTTCTCCTTGTCAATCGGACACTGCAGGCCTGATCTAAAGACTGTGACTGTGGCTTCAGCTTTGATAAACGGCACACTTCTATCAAGCGGATACGTATGGAAGCGCATCACAGTTCTGTCACAAACAAGTCTCCTTAAATGTCATGTCAGAAGCTTAAATGCTGCATTTATCAGGGAAAACCGCTTCCTGCTATTTCCGAATGTCATATGTTGGTTATGGGGTTGATGGGAATTCAGCTGCAGACTGTTAAGGCCCTGATATACTCATGGAGAAGTTCTGTTAAATTCTTCACTTTGCATTAAAAGGAAGTTAATTTAAAAAAAAAAAAAAAGGAATACCTGAGCAGCTGTTAGTGAACATCCTGACAACACACACTGCTTGGAACAATGGTTAGATGAACATGTAGACATGAACCAGAGAAGATTCCCACATCAATAAAGCCACACCTACGTATTATGTCATCGCCATTGACCAATGGTAGTTAGAAACTGTTTACCAGCCAGAGCAAGAAACAAACTACAGACAAATTTTGTTTTGCCCTGATTTAGTTCGCAATTACGCCACACCAGTTCGTTCTGCAATATCGTTTGATGTACAGTTGAGGTCATAAGTTTACATACACCTTGCAGAATCTGCAAAATGCAAAACATAAGACATTTACATATAGTACACAAGAGAAAACAATAATTGAATTTATACACATTTTTAAAAGTTTACATACGCTTGATTCTTAATACTGTGTTGCTACCTGAATAATCCACAACTGTGTTTTGTTTAGTGATAGTTGTTCATGAGTCCCTTGTTTGTCCTGAACAGTTAAACTGCCTGCTGTTCTTCAGAAAAATTCTTCAGGTCTCACAAATTCTTTGGCTTTTCAGCATCTTTCTGTATTTGAAACTTTTCCAACAATGACTGTATGAATTTGAGATCTTTTCACACTGAGGACAACTGAGGGACTCATACGCAACTATCACAGAAGGTTCAAACGTTCACTGATGCTTCAAAAGAAAAAATGATGCATTAAGAGCTGGGGGGTGAAAACTTTTGAACGGAATGATGGTGTGTACATTTTTCTTATTTTGCCTAAACATCATGATTTTTTTCATTTAGTCCTGCCCTTCAGAAGCTACAAAAGATACTTACATGTTTCCAAGAAGACAAAGTAAGTTAAATTTACCCTGATCTTTAAATTAAAAGTTTTCACCCCCCCAGCTTAAATACACTGTGTTTCCTTCTAAAGCATCAGTGAGCGTTTGAACCTTCTGTAATAGTTGCATGAGTTGTCCTCAGTGTAAAGTGAAAAGATGGATCTCAAAATCATAAAGTCATCGATGGAAAGGCTACAAATACACAAAAATGCCGAAAAGCCAAAGAATTTTGGGGACCTGAAGGATTTTTCTGAAGAACAGCAGGCAGTTTAACTGTTCAGGACAAACAAGGGACTCATGAACAACTATCACAACTGAAAAAAAAAAAAAAAAAAAAACAGCTGTGGATCATTCAGGTAGCAACACAGTATTAAGAATCAAACATATGTAAACTTTTGAACGGGGTCATTTTTATAAATTCAACTATTATTTTCTCTTGTGGACTATATGTAAATGTCTTTTATGTGGTATATCTTATTCAAGTCAGTACTAAATAAAAAAATAACATTTAAAATGCAATGTGGACTTGACCTTATGCTTAAAAGCGCACACACACTATATACTCACTCTGTACAGACACAGAGGGGGACGGGGGCGGGGGAGAGGAGGTTTGGGAGAGGGGGGGCAGAGGTTCGAGAGGAAGGCGACTCCGTCTGAGGTTGCGGGACAGGTGCGCGGCCCACACTGCTCACCAAATCTGTGAACCGGGCTGAGCGGATTGGGAAAGAGTGGAATGCATTAACCCACCGTGAGAGATGGACAACATGTGAAGAGATGAAAAGGCAGCAACATCAGACAAATAACAAGATGCATGGGGCAGTAGTGTCTGACTGAACAGGATATGCATCAGTAACAAGGGTCAACGATCAAAACTTGGGCCAACAGACGGTACATGAACAGGGTCCAACATTAAAAGTGCATGTGCTGTTAAACACCTAAGGAAATGAGTAACACTGTACATCACACACATTCACATTATAAATTCATCAGTGGCCTAGAAAACGTAGTGTTAATAGGCATGGGGTTTGTCAGCTCGTGGGGCCTGACATATTAATATCATACAGTATGACTAACTGAATACTACTCACATTATCCCACGTTAATAACTCCTGTTACTAGAAACTTAAAAGCTAAACAGCATAATACACTTTACAAATCGCAAAGTAAGCACTGTCACTGACAGCTAATTACTTTATTATGAAATTACTTTTTTAAATAACTTAGCATTACATTAAATTAATAATAAATATTATTATTGCTAAGCTAAATTAAGCAAAATTACTTTATTTATTAGTTTAATTTAATTTAATAAATTAAAATAGATTACCAAAAATAATCATTAAATCTTTAAAAATAATAATTCATTACAAAATAATTACTTTAATGACAAAATCATATTTCAGGATAAGTTAATTTATTTAAAACAAATGTAAAATTAAATTATTTTATATCAGTTAAAGTCAATTAAAATATATCATTATCATTATATCAATATATCAATATATCTATCTATCTATCTATCTATCTATCTATATATATATATATATATTTTTAACAAATTACTTTAATAATTAAAATTAAAAATGAAAGATAAAAATATAAAAAAGTAAAATTAAAAATTGCATAAAATAATTATACAATTTAAATGTAATAGTTTATAATACATTTAAAAGATTATTATTATTATTAAATTAACAATTATTACAAACTAATTTTAAATTATTATTTTATAATTACTAAATTAAGTTACTTTAAGTTTATTTCATTTGAATATTAAATTGTTAAACTGAACAGTTATTATTAATTACTAAAATTAATAATTTAATTAAAATTGATCAATAATAGTAACATAATTAATTATTAAATTACCGAAAGGAAAAATTCATTATTAAAAACAAATTATTTTAAATGACAAAAACAATAAAACTAAACAATGCACTAGCCACAAATTTTCATGGACCCGGTGCATGAGCGTCCGTGTTTAGGTCTGCAGGGGGCGCTATACTCACTCTGCATGAGGGGAGTCTGTGGAGGGGATTGTGTGGAGTGGGCAGCTGCTTCACTATCAGGCACGGCCGAGGGTCCCGAGCCCCTACGGGCGCAGCCCAGGATGTCGGTCAGCTTGGTGGCTGTTTACACATGAGGATGAGGGGGTAATGATGACCGATGATAGGTGGGAGCAAGATGACAGATGCACCCAAACACATGCATCTCAAAGGGGGGTGTGTGTGCATGCTATTACACTCGCTGTCTTAGGGGGGCAGCGCACGCAAAAACAGCAGGGAATTGATCAGCAAGAGAAAGTGGGTTGTTTTTAGATTAGCCTGTTAGCTTTTTTAGCTTTTTTAAAATATATAGATCACCTTAAGAAGAGCAAAACTCATAAGAAGCTGGTTACTTTTCAAGGGTTTGCTGAAGGTAGATGGCGTGCAAACCAGCCAGGCCAGGTCAAACCAAATGAGTGGAGACCAGACTTACAGAAGATGGCGGGGGCGGAGCCCGGAGGTGATTGGCTGACTTCAAAGGGGGCTTTAACTGAACTGCTATCTAGGCTTTTTCCTATTGAGCGGGAAAAGGTGGGAAGACATTGGAAATACGAGACTGAGAAAGGAGGGCATGCAAAGATGGAACATGGCACAGTATTTAACCTATTATTGAGGCTGAGAAGTTTACATGGAAGGGTGACAAATCGTCCAGCCCACTTCTGTTACTTTTTCACACAACAAAAAAAAAGTGCAAGGTGAACCTACATTTACTCGTGTGAATAAAATACACATTCGCAGAGCCTTAGCCCACATCTCTCACATTTCCAGTGTTCCAACAGATAAAAATACACTGAAGGTGTCCTGAAATGCACGTCCCAGAAGAGCAGGACGGCAAAGAGCAGAATTAAGCCAACACTTCTTACAAACTCAGAGGAAGTCAAAAGGCCACTACAATGTCACAACAACAGCAGAGGCAAATTACATTTCGGTGCATTTAAATGCTTCAGATTTTTAGTGTATGAACAGTTCAAGCTTTGAAAACTGAGAGCTCAAAGTTCAAAGACGAGGCAATTTGTGCAAACCTGTGACTGCAGCAAATAACGCACTTTAAAATTCTATGTGCAAATACATTTAAATTATATAAGTACATTACAAATCATTTAAAATGCTAAAATATTTTATTTTTAATTAGTGGGTTTATATTAATATAGTTTTTATTTTTCAGAAAGCAGTAAGGCACATGAGGCTGTGCAATACTGTGATTTTACCAAGATTAGTGAGGTTTTAGGTACAAGATGAAACAGCAACTTCCATTTCGCGATATAGACAAAAGTCGGTGTACAAAATGTACGGTGACGCACTGCTGCCACACACATATTATTTTTTCCACTAAATTATGTTGTAATAACAAGATGTGTCATTTTAATGGTATATTTTTCTCATAATAAGGAGATAAGTTGTTAAAACAACTTTTTTTCATAATAACAAGATATGAAGAGTTCAGACGCAAAACCAGCTAAAAGCCATCTCGGTCAAAAATGAGATAATGATACTGAGTGAATGCTCCTGACACATATATATAGTATACGTCTATCAAATACTTTTACTTTAAACTCACTAAATTCCTTACATAGAAACCTATACAAAGTAGCCAGAAAGAAATGCTAATTTTAAAGAAATACGTCAGATGGATTTAGAGGCTTTTGCATCTGAACTCTTCATATGTTGTTAAAACGACACATTTTCTTGTAAAAACCGGTTAATTCTTATAATCAGATGAAAGTGGCATTTCAAGGCTGTCCACAAATGTAAAACAAATATTAAAGCAAACATTTTTTTACCCATGAACAAATACAAAAAATAAGACTGTTTAGTTCTCGTTATTAGAGTTTTAATAACATCTAGTTATTTCAAGAAATCATGTCGTTAATATTTTGTTGTAATAACTAGACATGTTGTTTTAATGAGAAAAAGATTTCATAATTTTAACGACTGTTTTGTAATAACGAGATGTTATGTGATTTGAATGAGAAAAAGATGTAATTTATCGGCATCTCGATATTACGAGAAAAAAAATTTATGAGAAAAAGATGTCAATTTAGTTACATTTTCTTGAAATAATTTGTCGTTTCGTTTGAACAAATTTCATCGCTATTACGAGAAAATGTTTTAATGAGAATGACGATACATCGTTTTGGCAAGGAAAAGATGTTTTACTGACATATCTTGTTTTAACGAGAAAATGTTTTAATGAAAAAACAAAATTTGCTTATAATCATCTTGCAATAATATGCATTTGTCATTAAAACTACATCTTTCTCTCATTAAAATAAGGTATGTCATTATAAGAAAATGTTAAAATGTCATCTTTTTCTCATGTTATGTCGTTTTAACATGAAAAAATGGTCATTTTAATGACAAGTTATTACAAGAAAAATTTGTTTTAATGAGAAAACAATGTTGTTTTAATGTAATTTTCTTGTAATTAGATGTTGTCATTTTAACGAGAAAAATATGTTTTATTGACATCGTTATAACGAGAAAACTTTGTTTTAACAAGAAACGTTTTCTTGTAATAATGAGATGTTATATCATTTTAAGGAGAAAAATGTCGTTTTAATGACATATCTCATTATTACAAGAAAATATGTAATTTTAAGGACATAACATCTCATTACTGCGACGTAACTGAGTGGAAAAAATAATGTGTGGGGCAGCAATGCATGACTGTACTTTTAGCCACCAAGGTAAACAAAAATACATGAATAAAAAGGTATATTGTAAAATCTTTACAATTGATAATTTCGATTTGAATTTATTTTAAAATGCAATTTATTTCTGTGATGTAAAGCTGAATTTTCAGCATCATTACTCCAGTCTCCAGTGACCGCTGATCCTTCAGAAATCATTCTAATATGCTGATTTGCTGTTCAAAAACCTTTATTACTAATGGTGAAAAGAGTTGTGCTGCTTCATATTTTTGTGGAAACATTTTCTTAACAGATTCTTTGGTGAATAGAAAGAACAGCATTTTTTCAGTCACTTTTAATCAATTTAATGCATCCCTGCTAAATAAATGTACCAGTTTCCTTTAAAGGGGTCATCGGATACTAAGTTCACTTTTTCATGTTGTTTGAACATTAATGTGTGTTGGCAGTGTATGTACAAATCTACCATATAATGAAAAAAATCCATGCAGTGGTTTTTAATTAATATGTAAAAATAATATCCCCTTTTTCAAATCGAGTCATGCTCAGATGCCTGTCGGTGTGGTGTAACACCCACAGAGGCCGCTCCCAAAATAGTTGATTGACATGAGCGTCTTACCTCAGATCAGCTGTAACAGTCCGACCTCCATTGTAAGTTAGACAAGAATATCTCCGATTGAGCGATTGAGGTGTTGTGTTGCTGGATGTAATAATGAACATAGTGGTCGTCATTTACTCGCGACATCTGAGCCGCTGAAGATGCAGTGGATTACATTTGTTTGTGAAGGGAATGCGCCTCCCGATCTACATAAATGCGTCTATGTTCGCGCAAGTCATTTGTGATCCAGCTTCACTTACAGCAGAAGTGAGTATAAGGGTTTTTTTTATGAAGGCGACTGCCTTTCCTAATAACGTGCTAGTTAGCAAGTTTAGTGGCTAAACACGGCTAAAGTAAATAGGCTCGTCACTCCACAGAGAGTAGAGAGGGGCGGAGCGAGCAGAGCTCATTTGCATGTAAAGGAACAATCCTTCAGAATGAGATGATTTTTGCAGAGCTGATTTTGGCAAGGTAAAAAGGGTGTTGTTTTACACAACCATTGAGAATTTTTAACTAAAGTATATCATAGACTTTTCATTAAGACCCTAAAGAATCATATCCACTTGTGGAAAATGGGCATCCGATGACCCCTTTAAAAAAATCTTCCTGACCTCAAACTTTTAAACGATTCTGTTTTTCTGAAACAGGAGGATTAAAAAAAAAAAAAAAAGCACTTGGTTGTATCCATCAGAAACTGGCCCGGATTGTGAAAAGTGTCTTTATAGGACTTGGTGAAGACTCAGAAATGGAAAGTCTACTATAAATATTTAAAAAAAAAAAATTAATAAAAATGCAACAAAAACAGATGCCACTCACCTTTGACGTCTTCATCCTCAATGGTGGTGTTGCTGCTGTCTGAAGATTCCTGCAGGACAGACAAAAGAAATCAATATCTGACCTCACACCTTCATTCACACACACACACCAGCAAAAACATTTACTCAACATACAGCGACCAACTCCAATAAAGCACGACCAGTACTACCACTGAGACGAATGGCATAATCATCGCCACAAATGCAGTCATACATATTGCCAACAGTAGTGGGCTCTAGATCCATCCTGACCGTACAAGAAGGTTTAATCTCAGGCTCAGCCACCTGGTGAGGCTGTAACACAGGCATTCAATGAAACCCAGCTCCCGTGTTGTGGATCTCCACATCTCTGTCCCAGATGGCAGCATTGAGGATGCAGCTGCAGCCGCTTGCACCCTCCCCTCTGCATATGCATGTAAACACCCACACACACACAAATGCATTTAATAGCTTGCATTTAGCTTCTGACATATTATAAATGCAAATGAGTGAGCCCCCGTCTGCTCATATTTCTCTGTGTGGGTTCCCGTGGGCGAGGTATCGGCCCACCGCAGGCACCTTGAGGGTCTGAGCTGTTATGACTTCAGCCAGCTGTGGCTGTGCATATGGGGACGGGCGACCAGAGTGGAAGAGGAACATTATGGAGGCAGGATAGAAAACTTCTTTGGTGAAAATGAGAACATCTGATTGGCTGAATTTAAACAGCCATATTTAATAAGACAGAAATGAATAACAGTATGAAATTTTTGTATTTAATCGCTGTCAAATGATTAATCGCGATTAATCGCATCCAAAATAAATGTATTTGTTTATGTAATATATGTGTGTGTACTGTGTATATTTATTATGAATATATAAATACACATCATTTTTTTTATTCATATAATTACAATTATAAATATATTTAAAAATATAAACATTTTTCTTAAATATATCCATGCATGTGTGTGTGTATTTATACACATAAGAAATATACACAGTACAGATTAAAAGCAGAGTTATTTTAGTATTACTGAGATAACATTAAAGTTTTTATTTTTATATTTTTACGTTTTCATTTTAATTTCAGTTAAAGTTTGAATAATTTTATGTTTTTGTTATTTTATTAGTTTTTTATATGCATCTATATATTTTTGATTTCAGTTTTAGTTATTTTAGTACATCAAGTTAATAATATTTCAGTTAATGTTTCTTTTATTTAAATAAATCAAAATAAATCACAGGCTAAAAAAATTATATAATATAATATAATATAATATAATATAATATAATATAATATAATATAATACAATATAATATAATAATATTTGTTTACCTGCATATCATGAGACTATTAATTGACTTTTTAGTTTTTTTTTTTTTTCCCTGAAACGTTAACTTTAGATTTCAGGGTAGATATCAAGTAAATATTTCAAATCAGCAGCTGGCAAATAGTTTGGGAATCCTTAAATAAAATAAAATAAAATAAAATAATATTTGGGAATCCCTGGATTAAATTGCATTAAACTGCATTAAAATAAATTAAATTTAAAATAGCTAAATAAAATATTTTTTAAAGTAAATCAGCACAAGCACACTTTTTAATATAACATAACAACATATAATATAATTTAATATAATTTAAATGTAAGATATGTTTACCTGCATATCCTGTGATCTGTTTTTACTTATTTATTTTTTTTTATTATTGAAATATTAATTTTTAATATAAATTTTAAATCTCAGGGTAGATATCAAGCAAATATTTCAGATCAGCTGGCAGTCTGGGAATCCATGCATTAAATAATAATATAATATAAATAATAATATAATATAATATAATATAATATATATATATATATATATATATTAATTTAATTAAATTAATTAAATTAAATTAATAAAAAAAAGATGCTGAAAAAGATGTAATGTAGTTTTTATAAATGTTTTGAATCAGTTTTTATTATTACATTTTCCGTTTTCATTTTAATTTCAGTTAAAGTTTGAGTAATTTGAGTATTTTGTTATTTTTATTAGTTTTTTTTACATACATGTATATGTATTTTGATTTCAGTTTTTGTTATTTTTTGTTATTTTTTACATCAAGTTAAACTCGAATAAAACAATAAGTGTCAAATAATAGCTTATAAAAAATTTTTTTTTATATATTTTGTTATCATATTTCAGTTTATGTTTATTTTATTTCAAGTAGCAATTTTTTATTTTAATTTCAGTTACAGTTGTTACAGTTTTAGTTAGCCATAATAACCTTTACTTTAATATTATAATTTTAACAATGGGAATAGCAAAATAATATTTTTAAATTAATGATGACTTCTAATTACACCCTTAAACAAGTAATTAAATAAAATCTTTCAAAATTGAATAACTTTATCTATTTCTGAAACATCTTTTCCTTTTTCACGATCCAATCAACTGATTTGTTTCTGAGTTCCACCCTTTTGACCAATCCTACCTTAGCAACTGTTTCCATGTTTCATTTTCAAATTTACATTTATGCATTTGGCAGATCAGTTTTCAAAAGCAACTTACTTTGCATTCAAGGTATACATTTTTTTAATCTTTTTTTTTTTCTCAGAAAAGCTGTGTGTTTAGTTGTGAAATCAATTTTCTGAAAATTATCAAAAATATAGTATTTTTTTTTACCATGTTATGGCATAATTTAACAATTCCTTTTAAAAAGCGGCAGATAAAGTATTTTGCAATGTCAAAGGTCATTTCATCCCACATTAAAACAACATCCAATCAATTTTACCACTTTATGAGCACAATTTATGCATAATTAACTTAGGGGGTGGAGCTTAGACGTGTCCATTTTTATTCCACAAAAACCTGTATATAAAAAGTCCCGGTTTACACTACTGTTCAAAAACTATGAGGTCAGGAAAACTTTTTTTTTCTCATCAAAGAATTCAAAAAAAGTGTCACGGTTTCAAATCAGCATATTATAATGATTTCTGAAGGATCATGTGACACTGAAGACTGGAGTAATGATACTGAAAATTCAGCTTTTTATCAAAGAAATAAATTACATTTTAAAACGTATAAACCTAGCAATCTGTTATTTTAAATAGTAATACAGTTTTATAATTTCACTATTTTTACTGTATTTTTTGAACAAATAGATGCTGTCTGGCAATCATAAAAGACTTCAAAAATATTTTAAAAATCTTACTGACCCCAAACTTTTGAACAGCAGTGTACTTTTTTTTTTAAATTTGCAAATATGTCATATTACTGAAGTAAAATGCTCCAGTGTTGACTTTTTTACTAATTTCTGCTTAAAACCATGTGTATTAACTAACAAGGGTCAAATGGCCACAATGGTTTTACCTGAAACAATTAACACTGAACACCGTACTGAACACCACACTCTTACTCAAACACTTTCCCATCCTAATGCGACTACATGATCACTCACAAACCCAAAACAACACCCTCGCTCGCACCACAAAATAAAGAGACTGGCAGCAGACGACAGAAGCAGAGAGAGGAGGAGGAGAGGAAGGTGGAGGATGAAAGAGAAGAGGATGGGGAGGGAGGTGCGGAAGGATGTACCTTGATCCCATCCACCGGGTTATGGATAACAGTGGTCTGAGGCTCCTAAAGAGAAAGAAAGAGAAGAGGAAGAGACAGCGAGAGAAAGAGAGAAAAAAACAGGAGCAAAATGAGATGGAAGTGAGAGATGGCAAGAATAAAACAAGTGTTAGCAAAAAAAGACGAGAGATGGAGAGAAAGCTGTCTCAGTTAGAGCGAGAGAGAGGAAGTTGATGGAGGTTATTAGTCGCTCTGGTTAAAGGCAGAGGACAGCCGAAGGTCAAAGCCCAACATCTGAACCCAGTCCAGAGGTGTGAACGCATCTAATCCCAGCAAAAACACTGCAAATGTACAGCTTTATGAAGAATACTAAGTGCTTTCATTTAAAAATAAAAGTAATAAAAATCACAAAGGTATTGTTTCAGGGTAAAATAAGTTTTTCAATTTTATTTCTATTGGAATATTAAAATAGTACTTACTAACATTCTTGCCTTAATATTTCTTACTTTTTACAACATCGTGTTTTAACATATGCTTTTAAGCTTTAAGAGAAGGTTTGCTCTTTAAACATTATAAAATGTTAAACACCCAAAGATGAAGCAATTAAAATGGTTTAAAAATGTAACTGGACACTCAAGTCACACTCAAAAATATGTCTGAATATCACTGCATTAGATCAGGGTTTCCCAAACTGGGATTCATGAGGGAACTTTGTGAGAGGCTAATCAATTAAAATTACAAAAATGTTAAATTAAAATAATTTTAAAATGTTGGTTTACCTACATATCATTGAGTTTTCAAAAAAAAATAAAATAAACAAAATATAAATAAAATAAAAAATAATGGGCAGCTATCAAGTAAATATTTCAGACCAGCTGGCAAATAGTTTGGGAATCCCTGCATTAAATTAAATTAAATTAAATTAAATTAAATTAAATTCTAAAATATAATATTTATCTGTCATCTGATGCAAAGTTTGGTTTTGTTTATTTTAAGGTACTGAATTAAAATAAATAAAATTAAAATTAAATTAACTTTAAAAAAACTCATGAGAAGTGAAGTTAAATTAAATTAAAAATTAAATTAAATTAAATTCAGATTAGAGTAAATATTTCAGATCAGCTGGTAAACATTTTGGAAATCCCTGCAATAAATTACACTAAATTACATAAAATAAAATAAAATAAAATTAAATTAAATTCTAAAATATAATATTTAGTTACCTACATATCATGTTATATACATTTTTTTTTTAATTATTGAAATATTAACTCAATCTCAGGGAAGATACCAAGTAAATATTTCAGATCAGCAGGCAAATAGTTTGGAAATCCCTGCAATAAATTAAATTCAATTAAATTAAATCACATCACATCACATCACATGCTGAAAAAGATTATAATAATATAATATAATATAATATAATAATATATTTATTTACCTGCATATCATGCAGTTTTTTTTTTAATTACTGAAATTAACTAGTTATCAAGTAAATTAACTAGTTATCAAGTAAATATTTCAGATCAGCTGGCAAACTGTTTCAGAATCCCTGCATGAAATTAAATTAATTTAAATTCTAAAACATAATATTTATTTACCTGCATATCATCTAATGTAAAGTTTGTTTTTTGTTTATTATAAATTATTTCATTAAAATAAATCAAATTAAAATTTTATGAATTTTAAAAAATCATGTGAAGTGAAGATTTTATTTTTAATTATTAAATTTTAAACTAAATTAATCATGTGATCATGTGATGTCAAATAGGCTGGCAAATAGTTTGGGAATCCCTGCATTAAATTAAAATTAAATTCTAAAAATAAAAACAATCAAAATAAACCACATGTTGAAAAAGATAATATAATGTAATATAATGTAATATAATATAATATAATAATTTGTTTACCGGCATATCATGTGATTTTTTTTTTATTTAAATAAGTCCCAGGTATCAGCTATCAAGTAAACATTTTAGATCAGCTAGCAAATATTTTGTGAATCTCTGAAAAAAATAAAATAAAATAAAAATGTTATAAATTAAATGAAAAATAGTAAAATAAAATTATTTTTTTTCCATAAAATCAGCACAAACACACTTTTCAAGCAATACATGAAAAGAAACTGTTAAAATTGAAATTATGTTTTTATATTTTTTATATTTTGTTATCTAATGCAATGACATGTAGACATTTTTAAATGTTATTTGCATGGCCAAATACTTTTTGGGTCACTGTATCTGTCAAAAAAAATGTAAAAAAGAAGCTTTGAATAGTTATTTTATAAATAATTTAACTAACAAATAGAAATCTGTATTTTATGAGATGATACTTAACTGATTTACATCACACTTAATTTATTAAAATAATATAAATAATGAAACTAAACAATGTCCACACATCAGACTTTACAGCATTAGGTTATACAGGAGCAAAAATCCAGAGAGACACACACACACACAAACACATATATAATGAAACATTATAGCGGTCATAATGAGAGTCAAATAAATGTTTAGACACAAAGAGCCAACATCTAAGTTTGGTTGGTCTGCCACTGATCCAAACAATGAAAACACACAAATGCTGTCCAAACAACGCTCATGCACACACTCAGCACACATCTTTGTGAAAACATGAAGCTAACTGACGCTTAAACCGTCAAAATTCTTCATATCTGGATTATGTAATTCGTCGATAATAACATTAACATTGTTTCGATGACAAAGATGAAGATGCGCTTGGACTGAAGTCGCTAACAGACACACAGCGTCTACGACAGGTGGCCTGAGACGCGCCAGACGCTGACACAGACAGACATGTGTGAGACAGGAGAAGGAAGCCAAAACGACAGACCAGTCGGACAAGAAGATGGAGCGAGAGAGAACAGAGAGGAACAAGGAGGTAAATACCAGAGCAGGAGAAGGGACGTTTCCTTTGGGACTGGTGACTATGCTGTTTTTCGCACTGTTTGACTGTGGCTGTGCAGAACACAAAACAGTGTTAAAGGGTGTCAGTGGGTGTTTAAGGGCGAGAAAAGAGAGAAATACAGAGAGAAAGAGCAGGAGTGATAATGTGTTCAGCAGTAAGAGAGGATTGTGCTTCATCTGAACACACAATAGTTCATGTTTGAGCTCAATGCTGGTTTTAAAAGCTTCATTTGTTCAAAAAAATTTGAGTGAACCTCATGAACCGGTGAAGTACATTTACATGTCAACGTCACATTCCACCACAAAATGAAAAAGAAAAATATGTAATTTTAGAAAAATTAAGCTTATTGTTGGGACCATTCAAATGATTTACTTTTTTGACAATTATTTTATGACAATTTAGCACATCTGATTACCATAATGTGGATGGTTTCAGTTTTAATTCCAGATGTTTTCAGTTTTAATATTGTATTATTTTTAAATAATTTATTAATTAATTTAAGAATTAATATTATTAAGTGATAGATAGATAGACAGATAGACAGATAGATAGACAGAATGATAGAACTATATAGATAGATAGATCGATCAATAGGCCGAACGACAGAACGACCGAACAACAGAATGATCGATAGATTGACAGACAGACAGGCAGACAGATAGATAGATGGAATGATAGAACGATAGATATAGATAGACAGATAGAAAGAATGGTAGAATGATAGAATGAGAGAATGAGAGAATGATAGATGATAGATAGAACGATAGATAGAATGATAGAACCATAGTGATAGAACGACAAAAGAACAGAACAGAACGAGATAGATGATAGATAGATAGATAGATAGATAGATAGATAGACAGATAGATAGATATAATGACCGAACAATAGATAGGACAACTGAACGACAGATAGAATAATAATGATAGAACGATAGATAAAATGACAGAATGATAGAACAATAGATAAAACGACAGAACGATAGATAGATAGACAGACAGATAGATAGACAGATAGATAGACAGACAGACAGATAGACAGATAGATAGATAAACAGAGAGATAGATAGACAGATAGATAGATAGATAGATAGACAGACAGACATATAGATAGGTAGATAGATAGATAGATAGATAGATAGATAGATAGACAGACAGACAGACAGACAGACAGACAGACAGACAGACAGACAGACAGACAGACAGATAGACAGATAGATAGATAGATAGATAGATAGATAGACAGACAGACAGACAGATAGATAGATAGATAGATATTTAGATAGATAGATAGATAGATAGATAGATAGATAGATAGATAGATAGATAGATAGACAGAATGACTGAACAACAGATAGGACAACTGAACGACAGATAGAATAATAATATAGAACAACAGATAAAATGACAGAATGATAGAACAATAGATAAAACGACAGAACGATAGATAGACAGACAGATAGATAGATAGATAGATAGATAGATAGATAGATAGATAGATAGATAGATAGATAGATAGATAGATAGATAGATAGATAGACAGACAGACAGACAGATAGGTAGATAGATAGGTAGATAGATAGATAGATAGAGAGATAGATAGGTAGAATGATAGAACCATAGTGATAGAATGATAGAAGAACAGAACAACAGAACAATAGATAGAACGATAGACAGACAGACAGACAGACAGAATGACTGAACAATAGATAGGACAACTGAACGACAGATAGAATAATAATATAGAACAACAGATAAAATGACAGAATAATAGAACGACAGATAAAATGACAGAATGATAGAACAATAGATAAAACGACAGAACGATAGATAGACAGACAGATAGATAGATAGACAGACAGACAGACAGACAGACAGGTAGACAGATAGATAGAGAGACAGGCAGAATGATAGAACCATAGTGATAGAAGAACAGAACAATAGAATGCTAGATAGAACGATAGAATGATAGAACGATAGAACGATAGAACGATAGATAGATAGATAGATAGATAGATAGATAGATAGATAGATAGATAGATAGATAGATAGACAGACAGATAGACAGATAGATAGACAGACAGAATGACTGAACAACAGATAGGACAACAGAACGACAGATAGAATAACAATGATAGAATGATAGATAAAACAACAGAATGATAGAACAATAGATAAAACGACAGAACGATAGATAGACAGATAGACAGATAGATAGATAGATAGGTAGATAGATAGATAGATAGGTAGAATGATAGAATAGTAGAATGAGAGAATGATAGATGATAGACAGACAGATAGACAGACAGATAGATAGATAGATAGATAGATAGATAGACAGATAGATAGATAGATAGAATGGTAGAATGAGAGAATGATAGATGATAGATAGAGCGATAGAACGACAGATAGATAGATAGATCGATAGATTGATAGATAGTAATAAATAGTAATGATTTGTATTTTTTTTCATTAACGTAATTAAAAAATAAATGTTGGGAAAATGTGTAAAATTGGGATGAAAACATTTTTACAATGCAATATCTTCTAAAAATGTCATCATTTCTTTAAAAAATAACTTTTTTGACATGAAATGTGGCCTAGACAAGATCTTTACAATTTTTTTTAACAAGATTCGCTCTTTTAACATTTTTTTTTAAATAATTACAATGTATCACATTGGACTGCTGGAAAATACAGTCTGCTTTCTGACAGCTGGTTTTGCATGGTTTCTATGTGGTCCAAGCTGGTCATTTGCTAATCCAGATGGTAAATTGACTTGGTTGGCCGTGTGGATAAAGCTGGTTAAAGCTAATATATCACCCTGGACCAGCAAAAAACAGCTTTTCCAGCTTAAGAAGCTATGTTTTTTTTTCAGCAGGATGAAAAAAAGGAATCAAAATAAAAAAATAAGCAAACAAGTAAGCAAACACTTCTTGGTCCATCATTTTCTTAGAGAAAGTCGCAGTAGGAAAGCACAACTAGAGGAGAGTCCTTATGGATCTACAGGAAGTACAATCACAGACAACAGCAGACAGACACACAGACACAACAAAGCAGCAACAGACGAAAAGCCCAACACAAAAGACATTCTGCGCCACAGTCTAAAACAAACACAATGACTCACTACAGCCCTACAATAATGTCAACCCAAAAACACTACGACCCTCACCTGCGTCTGAGGAGTCATTTAATGCCATCTGACCCTTTAAATCAACCGCTTGACATTTGAGCAAGAGAAGAATCAATATAGATCATTACAGAGGAAGAGTAGATTTATTCCACATTGTGCATTAAATGACATAAAAGCCCAACAGGATGAGCAAATGAATGACTGGATAAACAAGAGTGAGATGAGAAAGGGACGGAGGGATAAAGAGATTAGGATTAAATATCATTCTCACCATATACTGAACGGTGGAGCTGGATTTCCGTTTCTGGGTGGAAAGAGGGGTGATGGAGGGATGGAATGAGAGAGTTAAAATACATGTTATGATGAAGGCTGAGATGAACATTAATCACACAGAATCGGACAGACGCATGAGAGGAAGGAAGGGTGAGAGAAGGTGCGCGTGTGAGTTTCTGGCAAGAAAGTGAGTTTGTCTGCTGGATAAAACATTAAGGCCTTCTCTTCTCAGATCTTAATACACACACAGAGCTGCTGATGGGATTGAGTCAGTGCAGGTGTTGACAGGACTGTTCCTGTGTCTTTACAGTCATGAAATTACTCACAGAGGAATTCAAAAGTTTATGGTTTTCCTATTGTCTAAGCAAGTTAGAGATAGAGGGACGACAGAACAAATAAGAGAACAAACAAAGGAAGGACAGAACGAACAAACGATATATAGAATAACAGAATGATAGATTAAGTGATATAACAACAGAATGACAAAACGATAGATCGATTAATAGATCAACAGAACAACTGATAAAACAACATAATGACAGCATGACAGACAGAAAAATAGAACTACAGAATGACAGAAAAACAGATTGACAGATCAATAGATCAATAGATAAAAAGAGATGCAATACAACAGACAGATAGAAAGATAAAGCAATAGATCGACATAACGATGGATAAAATTATAGAACAGAACAACAAATAGAATGATAGATAAACAATAGAATGATAAATAAAATGTACAATCGAATGACAGAATGATAGAACGACAGACAGATAAATAGAACAAACAATAGAACGATAAATAAAATTAACGAATAGAATAATAAAGAAAATTAATGAATGATAGTTGTATAGTTAGTTAGAATGACAGAATGATAGAACGATAGAAAGACAGACGGAAAGATAGAAAAACAGAATGAACAGCAGATAGAATATAGATAAAATAGATAAAATGAGCGAACGACAGCTAGAATGACAGAACAATAGAATGATAGATAGAACGCTAGATAAAATGACAGAAAGATAGAACGATAGATAGTTTGACAAAAGGATAGAAAGAACGAAAGAACAAATGAATGAATGACAGAATGACAAAATAACAGAACGAAAGATAGATAGAATGATAGATAAAATGATAGAACAACTATTAGAATGATAAAATTAAACAAACGATAGTTACAACAATAGAACGATAGACAGATAGATAGACTGACAGAATGACAGAACAAAACAGGATGATAGAATGACAGAAAAAAAAAAAAAAAAAAAAAAAAAAATCAGAATGAAAAACAGAGTAAATAAAATTAACGAAAGACAGATAGTAGAACAATAGAATGATAGACAGACTGAATGATAGAAAGAATGAACGAACAAACAATACATAAAATGATAGAATGATCAACAGAATGATAGATAAAAATTAACAATGAACAAAATGATAGAACGATAGATAGATAAAATTAAAGATACAACAAACAATAGAATGATAAATAAACGAACGATAGAACAACAGACAGACAGAACGAACAATGGAACGATAAACAAAATTAATGAATAGAATAATAAATAAAATTAACGAATGATAGCTAGTTAGAATGACATAATGACAGATAGACAGAATGATAGAACAATAGATCAATTTATAAATAGAACATTAGAATAATAGAATGATTCTATTGATTATCAACCATAGAATGATAAATAAAATTAAAAAACCAACGATAGAATGATCGAATGATAGACAGAACCACAGACAGAGCGGTAGCTAGATAAAATGATAGATACAACGAACAATAAAACGATAAATAAAATTAATAAACGAAAGAACAAACAATAGAATGACAGAACAATAGAAGGATAGACAGATGGATAAAACAAACAATAGAATGATAAAAAATTACGATCAATAGTTAGAATGATAGAACAATAGATTAAATGATAGATAAAATGAAGAATAAAATGATTTAATGAACAAACGAACGAACGACAGAATGTCAGACCGATACAACGATAGATAAAATGATAGAATGAAAATCAGAATGATAAATAACGAATGATAGAAAGAACAACAAAACGACAAACAGAACAATAGATAGGTAAAATGAACAATATAGTTGATAGAATTATAGATAGAATGACAGAATGACAGAACGATAGATAGATAGATGATAGATGATAGATAAATACTTTAATTTCCTTAAATTACATTTTAGTAAACTCGTCTTCCTGTCACTGCAACGCTACTTCCTGTCCCTTTAAAGATCTGTTGTTTCTTTCTCTCTGCACTTGTGTTTGTGAGGGTCTGTAAAAGTTAAATCACACTGATCTACACTTTCCCTCACAATTCTTCCTGCCGTGATGCTCTTCATCGCACTGCAGCACGAAAGGCAAGACAGCGAGAAAACCAGAGCGCAGAAAAAGGAGGGAAATGTCAAAATGGAGGAGTGTGGCGAGCCAGTTGCTAAGCAATGAGTGAGGCGCAGTGGAAGTGTCTATTTCTGTCTCCCAGCTCCCCGGGTTCAAACCGCCAGCTATTCCTGGAACGAGAGCTACATTCCCTCTCGCCGCAGCTCTCACGCTCACACTCCGGATCGGGATGGATATAGTGGATCCGGAGCGAGGCGTGGGAGGAGGAATCATGGAATGATTGGCGGCGAGAGACGGAAAGTGCCTCATTAGTGCGGCTGACAATCACAGGGCCGTTGAAAGATCACACCTGTCCGAGCGGGTAATGAGAGCGCTAGGAAAAATTAACAGTTTCCGCCGCAGGTGCAGTTTTTGAGTGAACTTGTGGAAGAGATCCACTCGGCGGCTAACAGGAAGTCATCTCAACTAAGGATGAGAACACAGTCTGAGTGAAACACTGATGTGGGCGGTGAGCCGTGCTGATTCAGACTCGACCGCAGTCAGATACAGAGAGAAACTGAAAATACAACATGCGTACTGGTTACTACACTACCGTTAAAAGGTTTGGGGTCAGTACAATTTAAAAAAAAATTAAAAAATACATATTTCTACTCAGCACAAATGCATTAAATGTGACCGAAAAGTCACATGTAATGGAGTAATGGATGCTAAAAATCCAGCTTTAATCACAGGAATAAATACATTTGAATATATAGTTAAATAGAAAATAACTGTTTGAAATTGTAAAAACATTGCACAGTATTACTGGTTTTATCAGGGTTATTACAGTTAAGCAAAACTAAATTTGAAACTAAAATGTAAAAAAAAATATCGAAACAAAATAAGCCATAACAGAAATAACATAAAATATATTAAAAAAATTATAAAATAAAAATAAACATAAAATTAATAAAAAATTCTATAATATTACTTTATATATAAATATAATAAGTATATTATATAAATGAATTTATATATAATTATATAAAATATATATAATTTTATAGTAGTTTGTAATTTTATTGTAGTTTATATATACACATATGTTTACATGTTTACAATTATAATTAATTTCTATTGTTTTAGGTTTAGTTATTTTAGAAATAAGTGTTATAAATAATTTTAAATATATATATATATATATATATATATATATATATATATATATATATAAAAATACATTTATATATATATATATATATATATAAATAAATAATTGTTTTGATACATACATTTAATATATACAATTATTTTAATAATATATGTAAAGTTATATACAAATATATACACACATAAACATAGATATTTGTATATATAAATATATATAATATATATATAATATATATATTATATATATATATTTTTTTTTTTTATATATATATAATTTATATTTATTTTTTATATAAATAATTTTATAGTAGTCTGTAATGTAGTTTTTAGTATTAGTAGTAACAACACACACACACACACACATTTATTTATTTAATTATTCTATTTAAAATTAATTATAATGAATTTGTATTGTTTTAGTTTTGGCTATTTCATATTTACTTTTATTTTAGAATTTTTTTTGTAAATATTTATATATACATATGTGTGTGAGTGTGTGTGTGTATATATATATTACATTACAAAAACACAAGAAAACTTCAAAAATTTTAACTGAAAAATTATATATGATTCTGAGTATTACTGCCAAACTCTCAATGATACTGAAATAACACTGTATTTTTGATTAAATAACTGCAGTTTTGCATAATAGGAGCTTAAGAGACTTCTTTTAAAAACCTTACCGGCCCCAAACTTTTGAACGATAGTGTGGATGTCAATATTGGTTTTGCGTTTTGTGCAATGTATTACTGGAAGCATATCATATTAGGACTTTTGGGCTGTGAAGCTACAGTTTAAGCAAGATCACTAGACTGTACAAATTTTAAGCGTCATCTGAGACACTTCAGCCAAAACATGCTCATTTATGCAGGACTAAATGTTACAGAAACCGCAGCATCAGCGCAGGACAGTGTTGCAGAATTTTCCTTGGAGTGCATTTTAGCGTCGACCTCATAAAAACTTGCACACTAAAAGATTACGTAACGTATGATTAATGCTCAGAGTGGAGGGGATTATTCTTCAGATTAGACTCCACATCCAATCCCTAATAGAGAGCAGTCACAGTTTCATTTCTAATTCTGCGGTGCAATAGAGGTGAAAGCCGACCTTTTTACTCTGTCTGAGAGGATTATATGTTATCAGAACAAATGAACCTGCAAGTGCACTCTCTCTAACAGCTCATTACAGGTCGGAGGTCAACATCTGTGCGCGTTCACCTGGTGCCGCGTGACGCACGCCAGGCGGGACCAAACGGGGCGAGTCAAACAATGGCTGAGGCACTATGGGTAAATTATATAAAGATAATGAGATAAGATGCAGATCAGAAGTTAAAGAAAGATCAAGGTTTAGCGCACAAGCTTACACTAGAGCTGGGCGGAATGACGCAGTGACGACAGAAATGGGTCAGCTGGTAAAGATTCTGCTAGACTCTTTCTATTGTAGCATAAATGTGTATAAATGTAGGGACTTCAAGGTTGCAACCAGAGTTGTTGTTAACTATAGTTATTAAATTGGCCAAATAAGGTGAAGCTGAAGTGCAAAAATTACTAAAACTAAAACTCAAAAAAAAAAAAAAAAAAAAAAAAAAAAAAACTAAATCTGAACTTAAAGAATCAGAAATAAATAAATAAAATAAATAAAAAATAGAAATGATGCTTTGACAAATAAATAAATAAGTTTAAGTTGAAGTACTAAAATTACTAAAACTAAAACAAAAATAAACTAAATCAAAACAAAAATATAATAAATAAATAAATAAATAATTAAAAATTATGCCTTGGCAATTAAATAAAATAAGTTAAAGTTGAAGTAATAACATTTCTAAAACTAAAACGGAAATAAAAATAAACCAAATGGAAACAGAAATAAATAAATAAATAATAAGAAATGTTGCCTTGGCAATTAAATAAAATAAGTTTAAGCTAAAGTACTAAAATTTCTAAAACTAAAACTGAAATAAAAATAAACTAAATCGAAACATAAACAAACAAACAAATAAATACATAAATGTTCCCTTGGCAATTAAATAAAATAAGTTTAAGTTGAAGTACTAAAATTATTAAAACTAAAACAAAAATAAACTAAAATCAAAACAGAAATATAATAATAATAATAATAATAATAATATAAAATAAGTTGAAGTACTAAAAGTACTAAAACTAAAACTGAAATAAAAATAAATCAAAACAGAAATTAATTAATTAATTAATTAATTAGAAATGTTGCCTTAGCAATTAAATAAAATTCAGATACTAAAATTTTTAAAACTAAAACCAAACTAAAAACAAACTATATTGAAACATAAATAAATAAATAAATAAAAAATAAATAAAAACAAAAATTAGAAACATTGCCTTGACAATTGAATAAAATAAGTTGAATTTGAAGTACTAAAATGACTAAAACTAAAACAAAAATAAACTAAATCAAAACAGAAATATACTAATAAAAATAAAAATAAATAAATAAATAAAAATTAGAAATGTTGCCCTGGCAATTAAATAAAAACTGAACTAAAAATAAACTGCCTTGGGTCGGCGCCAGTAGCCTTGTGGGCAGCGCGCCACCATTGTGCTAGGGCGTCCCGAGTTCGAATCCACGTTCGAGGACATTTCCCAATCCTGCCCCCTTCTCTCTCTCCCACTTCACTTCCTGTCATCTGTGTATCTGCATCTGTCCTATTGCAATAAAAGGCAAAACGGCCAAAAAAAAAAATAAATTGTTGCCTTGACATTTAAATAAAAACTGAACTAAAAATAAACTAAATATAAATATTTAGAAAAACAAAAACATGCAAATGACAAAAGCACATAAAATTACTATAATTAAAAATAAAATATAAAAATTACAAATGAAATATGAATTGTAATGAAATAATAAAAAATTAAATCTAATTCAGCATTTAATGATAGCCTATAAATAATACTAAAACAACACTGGTTGCATCACAAATAGTCACAGTTGCTCCTATAAGATAGGTTACTTTAACCCGAATATGGCTCATCCAATCACATTTATCTGTATTGCTGATTTAAACTGAACTTTTACTTTTTCATCCATCAAGTTCCAAAAATAAATAAACAAATAGATTCATTGTAACACATTGTATTAGTATATATTTGCATTTTTGGATTGAATTTCATGAAAAAAACGGCTTTATTGTGATATACACGGTGACCGTAATATAATATTATTCATATTATGAAATAAGATCACTACACCGCCCACCACCAGCTCATTGTCCAGCTTACTTAGCAAAATACCAATGAATCTAATCTCACAGAATAGACACAAACACACACTGTTAGAAAGGACAGAACACAGAGACAAACACTGCAAACGCAAACACACATCTGCTTCAGCTCAGACACACAGTGGACGCCAAAACATCCACCCATTAACAGACAACAAACGTTCAGGAATCCCTCCTCTACGGGAAACTGTGCTTGGCGGATGTGAACAGAAAGAGAAAAAGGTATGAGAAAGGGAAGAAGAGAAATAAATTAAACAGGTCTTACCTTGACATCGGCCTTCTTGTTGAGCAGGCTCTTGGCTGCTGTAGACGGGGAGAGAGGAAGCGCAAACATCAGCACGCTGGGATGGGAGCAACAGTCAACATTACCGGAGCGCTAATGGTGCTCGGCCAAACATGTCACATAACCGTCCGAGCCAGCCGGGGAAATCCCTCCCGCCCCACATCCAGAGGATTACAGCCGGCTAAAACACTACATGTGGAGCGCACGGCCGCACACGCCTCACGACAGGAGCGTGTTAACGTTTGCACGGTGCGGCCCACAGCAAAACCTGCTAGAATTAATCACGAAACGTGACCGAAACATCGCGTCCAGGAGTGAGGGGTTAGTGACTGCCATGCACACGCAGGGGATGTGCTGGTGCACATGCAGAAGAGTGCAAACACACACACACACTCACACAGTGACCTACCTAAATGAAAATATAACATGAATTTCTGCTGGTTTTAATATGATACAAGCTAATACATATTCATAAAACAAGGTAAATTTACTTGAAAAGTGCATTAGGTATTAAGATATTTTAGATTTTTGTTTTGTTTTAAGCATAACTAAATTACCTGTGTTTTATGCTTGAAAAAAGATACAAACATAAAAACTAAATATAAAAATAAATATATATGAAAACAGGTATTCATGTATAGGTATATATGTTTAAATGTAAAACTACTGTAAAACTAACTTAAACCCTGATTTTGTCCCTAAAATACACTATTTCCCCATTTTTTTAAATAAAAAAAAAACATTTACACTATTACTGCAATTTAAAATAACTACCTTTTCTTTGAAAATATATTTTGAAATATTTATTTATATAAGCAGAGCTTATTTTAATATAAAGCAAATGAATAGTCAGTAAATATCCAAAAAACAAGATCAATTTACTTAGCTAAACTGCATTAGACAAAGATTTTTCATACACTTCTTTCCTTTGTTTTTAAGCATAAACCTAACAAAATTACCTGATATATAATAATAATAAATTATTTATTTATTTATTTATTGTCTAGACATAATTTTGGTATAATTTTGTTTTAGATATATTTAATTTCTATTTTATATTATTATATATTATATATATTGCATTTTAGGAGCATAAAATAAAATGTAATAAAATAAAATGTTTAGGTTTTTTTCCTTTAAATCAAGATACAAATAATTATGGTAAATGTACAACTACTGTAATACTGCAACTTAAAATAACCACCTTTTATTTGAAAATATATTTTGAAATATTTTTTATTTACATAAGCATAGCTTATTCTTATATAAAGCAAATAGCTAGTAAATATCCATAAAACAATAAAATTTACTTGAAAAGTAAAATTGCATTAGACAAAGATTTTTGATATATTTCTTTCCTTTGTTTTTAAGCATAAACCAAACAAAATTACCTAAACTCTACACTTAAAATAAAATAAAAATATATAATACAACATATACAAGAATGGTTACTTTTTTTTTTTAATTAATTGTCTAGATATAATTTTGGTTTCATTTTGATTTAGATATATTTATTTTTTAATTTAAATTTAATTGATTTTTTGCAGCATAAAATAATACATTAAAATAAAATAAAATACACTTTTTCCATTTTTAAAATGGGGGAAAACATTTAAGATACCATTCAAATGTCTGGGGTCTAAAAGATTTTTTTTTTTTAATGTTTTTAAAGCTCTCTTTTGCTCACCAAGGCTGCATTTATTTGACTAAAATACAGTAAAAACACTAAAATTGTGAAATGTTATTACAATTTTAAATAACAAACTGTATTCTATTTTAATATATAATTTATAATGCACTTCATTCCTGTGACGCAAAGCTGAATTTTCAGCATCATTACTCCAGTCACATAATCCTTCAAAAATCATTCTAACATGCTGATTTGCTGCTCAAAACCAGATCATATGTCTTTTTGCCACATTTGATCAATTTCATGCAATTTAAACCTAACTAACCCCAAACTTTTGAATGGTAGTGTTCATTATACACTTTATTTCTACATTTTTATATCCTCCCAAAGGCAGGTTTTGTCAGATATAGATAACTTCTTTACCAAAGTACAGCTGAATAAACCCACAAACATACACACTTGTAGCATGATATGTTCAATTATTTGGTTCGTGGAGTGGCAAGGATCTGCAAAATGCTGCGTTTTCTTACCACAAATGAGAACGTTGAAATTTGTCAAAGTGAATAAAAACAGCTTATAATAAGACAACTTCTCATCTCTAAAATGGAATCAAATGAAATGGAGCTGCAAATCCTATATGAACTTTAAATCTTCACTTCCATGGCAACACAGAAAGAAATATTCTTAGTGTTTCAGCGGTGCTAAAGCCCTCTGACTTTATTAATCCGTGCAGATAAGGGGAAGGTGTTGTGTGGAGGGAGGGTTGAGAAAGACAGAAAAAGAGAGAGAATCTTACCTTGACACAAATGTTAGAGGCAGAGAAGAACGGAGAGAAGGAGAGATTAAGAAAGAATAGATTAAGAGAGAGAGATCAGCACGGGTTCATCTGGAGTGTGTTTGTCTGGACGAGGGCAGGGGGTTCAAATGTGTGTTTCTTAACTGACGTGTACGTTCCATCTTTGGTTTTATTTTTAAATCGTTATCTTGTGCCATTTTCAAGCCTTTTCCGCCATGGCACAATTGTAGTGACCCCTAGAGGTGACAACAAACCCGATTCACCTAAAAAACCTGAGACACACACATAAAACCCTGTGAATACATGGAGGAGAGACACAGAGACGGGCATCTGTGGGGGAAAAAAAAAACATTCTATTCAACAGATCAAAATAAAAAATACTGACTGCTGAATTATTTTCAAATTGTAAAGCAGTGCACTGTGGGTAAACCAGGTCACAAATGTTACAGGTGCATTGCTGAACAACCAAACTAAATTCAAAACATGCAATTGTGTTATAATGATTATTAATCAAAAATCCACACAAATATAAACAGACTAGACTAGTTATGCTCTGTGTAAATTAATGGTTACAAAACATTGTTACAGAAAAAAATATAGGTATAGTTTACCACCATTCTCTCATCATTTACTCATCCTCATGTTGGTCCAAACCTGTATGCATTTCTTTGTTCTGTTCAACACAAAAGATGATATTTTAAAGAATGTTGTTAACTGGTTTCAGACCCAAAACTGTTTCAGGTCCCATTGACCTCCATAGTATGGCCAAAAAATACTATGGAAGTCAATGGGACCCAAAACTATTCGATTTCCACTGCATGGACAAAAAATACTATGCAAGTCAGTGGGACCCAAAACTGTTTGTCTTCCCTAGTATGGACAAAAAAAAATACTTTGAAAGTCAATGGGACCTGAAATCATTTAACTTCCACTACATGGACAGAAATTGCTATGAAAGTCAATGGGACCCAAAACCATTTGACTTCCATAGTTTGGACAAAAAATACTATGCAAGTCAGTGGGACCCAAAACTGTTTGACTTCCCTTGTATGGACAAAAAAATACAATGGAAGTCAATGGGAGCCAAAACCATTTAACTTCCACAGTTTGGACAAAAAATACTATGGAAGTCAATGGGACCCAAAACTATTCGATTTCCACTGCATGGACAAAAAATACTATGCAAGTCAGTGGGACCCAAAACTGTTTGTCTTCCCTAGTATGGACAAAAAAAAATACTTTGAAAGTCAATGGGACCTGAAATCATTTAACTTCCACTACATGGACAGAAATTGCTATGAAAGTCAATGGGACCCAAAACCATTTGACTTCCAACGTTTGGAAAAAAAAATGACTATGGACATCAATGGGACCCAAAACCATTTGACTTCCATAGTTTGGACAAAAAATACTATGCAAGTCAGTGGGACCCAAAACTGTTTGACTTCCCTTGTATGGACAAAAAAATACAATGGAAGTCAATGGGAGCCAAATCCATTTGACTTCCAACGTTTGGGAAAAGATACTATGGATGTCAATGGGACCCAAAATTATTTGACTTCCATAGATCGGACAAAAAAAAAAAAATACTATGAAAACCGTTTGACTTCCAGTGAACGGACAAAATATACTAGGGAAGTCAATGGGACCCAAAACTGTTTGACTTCCCTAGCGTGGACAAAAAGTACTATGAAAATCAATGGGTCCCAAAACTATTTAACTTTTATTGTATGGACAAAAAAATACTATGGAAGTCAATGGGACCCAAAACCATTTGATATCCATAGTTTGGACAAAAAAAATACTATGGAAGTCAGTGGACCCAAAACCATTTGACTTCCATTGTATGGACGAGAAATATTATGGAAGTCAAAAGGACTCAAAACCGTTTAGACTTCCAATGCATGGATAAAAATACTATGGAAGCCAACAGGACCCAAAACTGTTCAACTTCCATTGTATGGACAAAACATACTATGAATGTCTGGAACTGAAACTGTTGGACTTCCACAGTTTGGACAAAAATGACAATTGAGGTCTATGGGATCTGATACGTTTTGACTATGGAACGAATGACCCATAGTATGGAAAAAATTACTATGAAAGTCAATGGGAGACAAAACCGTTCGACTTCACAAAAATTACTATAGACATCTACGGGACCCAAAACATTTGCCTACCATAGTATGGACAAAAGAAAACACTACGAAAGTCAATTGGACCTGAAACCATTTATTTACATACATCTTTCAGGTTCCAGAGAAGAAAAAGTCATACAGTTTTGGAATGACATGGCAGTGAGTAAAGTATGACAGAATTTCATTTCTGAATGAACTACCTGGAAAATATTCTGTGGCAATCACCAAGAACCCATAGACACTAAGCTCAAAATATGCTAATAATATTCCTTTAATCATCACTGCTGCTGCATGGATGCTGGAATCAGCCAAGAGTAAAAGTGTCAGATCACTGCAAACAATCTTAGAATTTAGTGCTGAAAGGACATTGAACCCCCTTTCCTGAACACACAGATTTAAAACACATGCACTCGGATCAGATCACATCAGGCTTCTCCTGCATCAGGAGACATGCGTGTGCTCTCGTGCAACGTTCAGTCATCGGCAGGCAGGCAAGAGAAAGAGAGAGAAACCTACAATTAAGAGATCTGACACAAAAGAAACCCAAGGGAAGAAGAAAGAGGCAGAACACTGAAGGATGGATGGATGGAGCAAGCAGAGATGTAGAGGAAAGTGAAAGTGAGTGCAAATAGAAACAAGAAGAGATAGAAAAAGGGAGAGAGAATGAAGGGACCCTGTTGGAAAATCCAGCTGCTGATATCAGCACTTTGAATCCGATTGGCCGTATGCTGCGCTATTTATGTTCAAGAAGCATTGATTTTAGATTTACCTGCACATAAACATCATATTACAACAAAATGAACTGAGTCAGATTGTCTTCTCTATCTAAATCTGCTGTCACACTGGACTTTGTGCTCTATTCACTTCTATAAATATGCATGTGAGACCAGAGATGACGAAAGCTCAGTTTCAACAACACTAGACCTTCTGCAAATGTTGGTCTACGGTTGACATTAAATGTCATCTGCTGGTCTACATGTTTGGTGAGACCTGGTTTTGATCTGGTAGACGATTATGGTCAAGCTGGTTAGAATTGGTAACCGCTTTAAACTGGCAACACGCCAGTGACCACATTCGAAAAACCCCAGCTTGACCGCTTTAAACTGATATGAACTGGGTTTTTTTTTTTTTTTTTTAACAGCAGCGGAGAGAAAATTAAAGATGAATTTGTGGGATGTTTGAATCATTGTGATTTACAAAAAATGACAGGAAGTCATTCAGTTTATTAAAAACTGCCAGTTTAGCATTTATTTTTTAAACTTTACATAAACAGAGCAGCAGCTATTGATAGAAGTTGGTGATTTTACGGTTTTATATGCTTCAAATGCATTAGTCTGGTGCTTTTATTTGAAACAAGGCCATTCTCCTCAACAAGGCCGCACTTTTTTTTTGTTGAATAAAAATACTGTAAAAAAGTAATATTGTGAAATATTATTACAACTTAAAAAAAATATATTCTATTTTAATATATTTTACAATGTAATTTATTCCTGTGATGCAAAGATGAATTTTCAGCATCATTACTCCTGTCTTCGGTGTCACAGGATTAGGGTTCAACCAATTATCTGCGCCAACATTAAGCATTTTTATAGTTATCAGTATCGGTCATTTTCAAAACCAATTTGCTGATAAAATAAACTAAAAGCATTTAAAGAAAGTTTTCGTCAAACCCCTTGTTATTCTTAATATTTACATTAATTTTCACATTTACACCACACTGTAAAAAAACAAACAAACAAAAAAATTAGCATCAAATAATTTGTTACCCTGCAGCCATAAATTTCTACTCCAATAAGTTTAGTCAACTGTGAAAACTTATATATTTGAGTTGACTAAACAAACAATTTGGTTTATTAAACTTAAATCTGGGCTTGTTACCCAGCTGCCTTAAAATTTTAAGTTGAATGAACTCAAATATCTAAGTTGTCACTTAGTACAACTTAACATTTCAAGTTGACTAAACATTTTTGAGTTGACGGTTTATAAAAATGTACAATTTTAAGGCAGCCGGGTTGGGTTAAGTTGACTCAACAAATTGTTTTTTACAATGCAGACACGTATATCAGTTCAAAATATTGGTTATTGGTCTACTTGATCTATAATAATCGGTATCAGCACCGGCTCTGAAAGACACGTCGGTCGACCCCTACATATGATCTTTCAGAAATCATTCTGATATGCTGATTTGCTGCTGAAGAAAAAATACTTATTAATGTTGAAAACTGTACTGCTTTATATTTTTGTGGAAACACTGATAGATTTCTTTTTCAGTATTCTTTGATGAGTAGGAAGTTCAAAATCTTTTGTAACATTACATATCTTTAATGTCACTTATGATTAATTTGATGCGTCACTACTGAATAAAAATATTTAAATATTACAAAAATATAAAAAAAAAAAATACAGTAGTGTATAAATCAGTTTGTTCCATGCATTAATAACCACTAATCTTGTTCATGATTTGACGCATTTTGCACTGCTGCAATTACAATACTTTCCAGAATTCAAATTTTCAGCTGCAAGAAAACCAATCTGATCCAGTTATGATCAGATAGTTACAAACTATGGGTGGTTACACTGCCCAGGGCAGTTCGAGCCAGTCTGAACAGGGTATTACGATAACTGCAAGAGAGCGAAGTGTAGAGGAAAAAGACAGATGGAAATGAAGGACTAAATAAAAAGAGATCTAATGGCCATTCCCAAAGTCAGCCAGCGGCGTCTGCAGTGCTGAACACGAGACCGCTGTAACCGTGTCATGCTCCAAGCTCCATGCTGAATATGAATCATGAGAAGGAGAATGTGAAGCAGAAAGGATGGATGGACGGATGGATGGATGAATGGGGTGAGACATGAGGGGACGAGGGCTACCTTGTTCCACCAGACCGGCGGTGGTACCGGCCGCAGCAGCGGCTGCAGCGGCGGCCGCAGAGACGCTGGCGGGTGCCGTGGTCTGCCTGCCCACTGCCAGACACACACAGACACACACATATGCCCATTGTGCCATAGACTACTGGTTCTCAACTGGTTTTGCCAACACAGTATCAAAAGTTTAGTGCACAAAAGTAAACAAAAATGTCCTGGAAACATCTATGGCCTATTTTGTAAAACTGGTTCTAACCAGACACATGACATTGCGGTTCATGCTAATCAAATTTTTTGTCCTAAAAAGCCACTGGAACAGCAGCATACAAATTATGACACTAATTATCTCAGGTACTGAATATGTGCTTAATTTAAAGGAAGACTCCACTTTTTTTGAAAATGGGCTCATTTTCCAACTCCCCTAGAGTTAAACAGTTGAGTTTTACCGTTTTCAAATCCATTCAGCTGATCTCCGGGTCCGGCGGTAGCTCTTTTAGCATAGCTTAAGGTAGATCATGGAATCTGATTAGACCGATAGCATCTCGCACAAAAATTACCAAAGAGTTTCAATATTTTTCCTATGTAAAACTTGACTCTTCTGTAGTTATATCGTTTACAAAGACATATGAAAAGTGAAAAGTTGTGATTTTTTCTAGACTGACATGGCTAGGAACTATACTCGGCATAATAATCAAGGAACTTTGCTGCCGTACCATGAGTGCAGCAGGCGCAATATTACGCAGCCGTCAACTCTGCCGGCTGCAACTCTGCATCTACACCAACCATGGTACGGCAACAAAGTTCCTTGATTATTACGCCAAAATGAGAGTATAGTTCCTAGCCATATCAGCCTAGAAAATCGAAACTTTTAATTTTCCGTCAGTCTTAGTACACAATGTAACTAGAAGAGTCAAGTTTTAAATAGGAAAAATATCATCATTATATATGGTCATTTTTGAGCGAGATGCTAATGGTCTTTTTAATGGTCACTTTTTATTTTTTTAAAAAGTGGAGTGTTCCTTGAATATTTAAAAAGAGATGATTTTGAGTATCATTTTACGTGACCTTCATAGCCATACTAAAAGTGACAAATGTATTCCATGACAAAGACGGCATCATTCACTCAGTATGCATTTTCATTATGTCAAATGTGTTTAATATTTATGAATTAGATTATGCATCGTTGTGAGTGCAGTGCACTTGCAGAGAGACTTTGGCACTTGATTCACTTGATTTCTCAATGCAGTGATTACAAATCTTGCTGACGCATATTCAGTGTTGAAACATGGATTTTCGAGTACTGAATAATTTGTTTCAGTTTTAAAATGCTAAAAATCAAATGAAAATGCTAAAATTTCATGAAGCATTATGCAATATTTAAAAACACTGTATATAAATATTTCATTATTTCCATGGTCTTGATTGAAAAACTTTAAACTTTATTTTAAATGATAGAGTGAATACTACACAGGGTTTTATTCTACATTTAATTACTTTATTATATTACTTATTTCTTGCATACAATCTAATATTACTGTTAGATTAACCTACCTGAAAATGTAAAGTACTATTTATTTCATATGTATATTTGTTTTTGTTTTTTTTGTACTTGTTTGTCCTGTTGCTTGTCATTTGTTCATATTTTATGAATGGTTACCTGTTTACTTCAATATTTGTTTAGAAACTTATTCTTATTTATATTAGACTTTCTTAACTAATATCAAGAATTGTTTTCTAAAATTACAATCTTACCATAACAACTTTATTTATAGCAAAAATAACTATATTGTAACCTATATAAATAAGATTTTGGTCTCCCCTACTATGACTAAAAAAACAGAATCAAAACATTAAAAGTAACTGAATCAAACTGAATCACATGTTATTGTAATAAAAATGTGAATTTAACTGAACTTAGCTGAACTGAACTAATTACAAATAAAAACAGAAAATTTAGAAATGACATTTAGCCATCAGTAGTTTACTGAACCGAACTGACACTAAACTGAACTGAACTTCACTGAACTAAGCCAAACTGAAGTAAAGTGAAGTGAATTTAACTGAACTAAACAATGTCATCAGTAGTTCAATGTCCTACAAAGACAAAGAATGTTTATAGTGAACCTGCTAAACTAACCTGGGTTTGATTTGGTTGTTTTTGTCAACTCTAAAAGTACTCTGAAACTCAAGAGTCGGTGAAATGAAACCTGTCTCTGTTGACTAATTTGTCAACCTGTCTAATTTTACAGCAAACATACAGACTGTTATGTTAGATTAATTTTTTGGTCTCGGCCCACCAGTTGAGAACCACTGCTGTAGACATCGAGAGAGAAACCAAAGGATAGAGCAGTCTGTTAGCGTGGAGAAAGTTAGCTGGAAACACAAGCCGCTGTCTGCAACCAGAGAGGGATTTTGAGAGTCCATTACAGTAGGTGGCGTAATCATATAATAAGGTTTCCCCTGTCACTCTGGAATAAAGAAAAGGCTCATTTTCTTGTCAAGCGCTCCTCGGGGAGCCACTCTCTGCTATCAGCGGGGAACGCGCCGCTTTCGCCAGCGCCAATCTACGCTGCGGCAAAACAGAGCAAAGCATTTATTTGGGGGTTGGAGTTTCGACGTTGTGAGAAGGCAGCAGAAATACAGAGGGGAGAAAGTGATAGAATAAGTGACAGAATAGACATAAACAGGAAAAAAAAAACTCATCAGACATTAAAGGGCTATATGGTAGAAAAGTCTTCTAAAAAAAAAAAAAGTAAAAATTGTCAATCTGCAATAACGTCTACTCTACGTTTACTCTATTTGAACAAACATACAGCACAAACAATATAATCCAGTTCACAAACAAATGACTCTTATGAACTGGATCTTTTAACGATTCAGTCAAGAAGACTCTGAGTTACTGGTTTGAATCAGTCTAACGAGTTGTATTCATCAGAGTAGTTACTAAATTAACAACTACCCCTCTTACTAAATGAATATTTATATGACATGTAGTTGAAGATACATGATAACAAAACAGTAAATAATAACGCTAATAAACTGTATTTTTATGTAGCCAAGGAATATTTATTGACTAAACTGCCTTAATGGGACTTGCCTATTTCACTGTAGAAAACAAAAAATATAATATAATATAATATAATATAATATAATATAATATAATATAATATAATATAATATAATATAATATAATTGACACTACACATAATAGCATGATAATTATAACAGAATAATCATATTTAATTTTCACAATACATATATAGTATGTAACTAAAAATGAAAGTATGTAAATAAATATAAAAACTATTACAATATTATAAATTATAATATAATATAATATATTATAATATATCATTACCATTTATATTTTAATTTAAAATACAAAATATAATATATAATTGACACCACACATAACAGCGTGATAAAATAATAATTATAATATAATATTTAACTGACACCATACATATATAGTTGTATGTGCATATATTTTATTTAATGTATAAAATAATATCATTTACACTGTGTGCAGAATTATTAGGCATGTTGATATTCTGGTCATATTTTTTTTCCAAACACATTTTACCAATTCCAAACCACATCAGTCTTAGTAACTACTGTTAATTTTGTATTTAATCATTTATATGTGATGTATAATTGTCCGTGAAGGCTGGAAGTGAAAAACTCCTTATATTCAGGTGTGCAGAATTATTAGGCATGTTTTCGTTTACAGCTAAAATGAGCCAAAAAAGAGATTTAACCCAGACTGAAAAGTCCAAATTATTAAATGCCCATGAGAAGAATGCAATACTAATGCATTACAAGAATTTGCAAAGTTAAGGCTTGACCATTGGACAGTGAAATGCTTGTTGAGTCTGCATGGTCAGAAAAAACAGGTGGAGAAGAAAAGATGCATGTTAACTGCAAAAGAATTAGGAATTAAGGTGAAGAATTAGGTGTGACACCATCAGGAACCGTTTCCAGTTCTCCAGCGCCACCATTTTCCAGAACTGCAACCTACCTGGAGTCTTCAGAAGTACAATGTGTCAGGTTCTCAGAGACTTTGCTTGGTAAAAAATCCTAAAAAATGCCCCTGACTTAATAAGAATAACAAGCTGACGTGTTGTGAAATACATGAAGACAGTTTTTTTATATGCTTTAGAGACAGATAAGTTGAGAGTGACTCTTGAAGGACAAGCATCACATCCTCTTGTGCCTCTGATTCAAGAATTTATCTTCCAAAATCTGGCAGTAAGTTTTGGGAGTTCATGTTTAGTCTCTTATCCTGAAAAGTCTGACTTGCAGAGATGGACTAAAATGAACTCCCAAAACTTACTAATTAATTTCACAAGACGTCAGCTTGTTATTCTTATTAAGTCAGGGGCATTTTTTAGGATTTTTTACCAAGCAAAGTCTCTGAGAACCTGACACATTGTACTTCTGAAGACTCCAGGTAGGTTGCAGTTCTGGAAAATGGTGGCGCTGGAGAACTGGAAACGGTTCCTGATGGTGTCACACCTAATTCTTCACCTTAATTCCTAATTCTTTTGCAGTTAACATGCATCTTTTCTTCTCCACCTGTTTTTTCTGACCATGCAGACTCAACAAGCATTTCACTGTCCAATGGTCAAGCCTTAACTTTGCAAATTCTTGTAATGCATTAGTATTGCATTCTTCTCATGGGCATTTAATAATTTGGACTTTTCAGTCTGGGTTAAATCTCTTTTTTGGCTCATTTTAGCTGTAAACGAAAACATGCCTAATAATCCTGCACACCTGAATATAAGGAGTTTTTCACTTCCAGCCTTCACGGACAATTATACATCACATATAAATGATTAAACACAAAATTAACAGTAGTTATTAAGACTGATGTGGTTTGGAATTGGTAAAATGTGTTTGGAAAAAAAATATGACCAGAATATCAACATGCCTAATAATTCTGCACACAGTGTAATCTATATAATTTAATATAATATAATTAATATGTATATATAATATATGTTTATATATTTTTCTTTTATATGAATATATAACATTTTAATATTATATAATAAAACTATAAAATGTAACTAAATAAAAGCATGCAAATACATATTAAAAATATTATAATATAAATTATAATATTACAAATAAAGGCAATCCACATTTTTTAAATCATAATTGTTTCTCTACTAAATATTTTCTACAAAGGCAGACATGTATAGTTATATATAGTGTAAATATTTTATTTAATAATGTATAATAATATAATATAATATAATATATAATATTTATGTTTTTTCTTTTATATAAATCTATAAACATTTTAATATATAATATAATATAAAAACAAAATAAAATATAACTAAAAAATGATAAATAAATATAAAAAATGTATATTATAAATTATAATATTTTAAAATAACATGATAAAAATATTACAATATTATAAATAATAAAAATATTATAATATTTTAATTTAAACAGCAATCCACTTTTTTATCATAGCTATTTCTCTACTAAATTATTTATACAAAGGCGGACAACTGAAGTGTGTCTTTTTAATAAATAATTTTAATAAATATAAATTAATTTAAAAATAATATACATTTTTAATTAATATTAAAAATAAATAAATAAATAAATAAATAAATAAAGTACTATAAAAACAAATTACGTTTACATGTCAATGCCTATTCTTTACTCTGATGGGGCACTGTTAAAGAGGGTATTAAATAGTCATGAAAAATTACATTACCATTTAAGCTGCAAGAAATTTTGATTAAACTATAACAGGAAAAAGTAATACATTCCTTTTAAAAGAGAGTGAACAGAGGCCGAATAAAAAATAAAGGAATGACATACGAGGGCAAGTGCGTGGAGTGACGCTCGGACACTCCCACGCCTCCTCTACCACTGAGTCACCCCGCGGGATGAGGTAATTACAGTAATGAGAGCAGAGAGAGGATGGCTGACGAGCCATGGATGGAGAGAGCAAGAAAAAGAGAGAGAGAGAGCATCTAAAACGCTCCTCAAACAGGAACACTGTTGCTTCCGCCCACCAGCCTGCTGTTGAAGTGCGAGCGAGTGAGAGTGTGTGTGTCTGTGTGTGTGGCGATGTGAGAGAGCAGATGCTTCATTACAGCAGAAATAAATCACATGTTATTATAAACGCCAGTTCTCACACGTGGCGTTTGGCACAAGCGCAAACATCCAGAATTCTCTTTCCATCCAGACACGCCGTATGCGACCCGCCGCTCACAAACGCCACGCACTTCCTATAGAACCGCTCATCTCTGAATCAATCTGTCAGGACACGGCCCGACTTTGAAGGTCCAGCTGCTCTCGAAATCGAATAGCTGGATAAGAAACAGCGTATTGCTCCCTTAGCTGTGAGATTTGTTTTTGTATTGAAGTGTCCGATGCTTCAAAGCATAAAGTAGGATTTAATAATAGCATGAAAATTAGCTTTAGAGATCATTTAAAGGGACAGTTCACCCAAAAATGACAACCTCGTCATCATTTGCTCACCCTCATGTTGTTCCTAATTGTAAGAAATTTTATGGAGTTTTGTAATCATCGGAGCCGCTAATTTCTGATCATTATATGAAAGAAAAAAAAATCTTATGAGTTTGTTATCACATGACATGAGCACATGATAGTTCTTATTTTCAGTGAACTGTTCCTTTAAGAGTCAATGTTGAACTAACTATTAAAAAGTAATTGAAATAAACTGAAATATTATATATATATATATATATATATATACACACACACACATATATACATAATATTAAAATATTAAAAAGCTTAAACTTCAAAAACTCCAAAATAAAAAAATTAAAATTAAATACTACAAATTATTTTTTTAATTATATTTTCAACTAACTGAACTACCTAATCTAACTAAAGATACAAAAAGTACTAACACTAAAATTAAAAAACACCAAGCTAAATAAAAATACAAAAAAATTAAAATTAGTAACTAAAACTACAAAAGCACATCACAAAATTACTAAAATATAAACCAAAAATGAATTAATTAAATTTCAACTTACTGAACTATTTGAAATAAAGTAAAAAACTGAAGTACTAAAGTTACTAAAAATTACTGACACTAAAATTTGGGAAAAAATAAAAATAAATTAAAGCTAAAAGGAAATACGAAAAACCAAAAAAAGTAACTAAAACTAGTTACAAAAACACATCACAAAATAACAAAATAAAATATAATATCAATTTTAATATGAATTAAATTTCAACTAACTGAAATAAAGTTATAAAGTGAATAAAGTTACAAAAAAATTACTAACAAAAATTAAAGTTAAATAGAAATACAAAAAAATAAATTAAAAAACAACAAAAGACGTTACTAAATGTTACAAGATGTTACAAAAGATGTTACTATGTTACTAAAACATAAATAAAAAAAATGAATTGATTAAATTTCAACTAACTAAACTAACTGAAAAGAGTTTAAATTTAAGTTACGTACTAAAGTTACAAAAAATTACTAACACTAAAATTTTGATAAAAATAAACATAAATTAGAGGTACAGAGAAATACAAAAATATATATATATAAAAAAGTTAGTAACTAAAGATATGAAAGCACATCACTAAGTTAATAAAATATAAACCAAAAATGAATTAATTAAATAAAAATTAAATTAATTTGATTAAGTAAAAAAATAATTAAAAAAAAACATATGCTAACTTAATCTTAATACTATAATAGTATATAAAAAATACTAAACTCACTGTTAAGAGTTTGTGTTGATGCTTTCCAGAATAAAAGTCTGATTCATTTAATGATTCATGGTTTTGATTCCTCTACTCAAGAAGTCAAATAGTTCAGCTAACGCAATCCAGGTTGGCCGAGTGATCGTACATGTCTACAACTTGTCTTTCAGGACACAATGTCTACGCAACAGACTTGATGTGAACTTACCAGAGAAATTGCGCGACACCAGCATGGTGGTCAATATCGCACCCTATACGTGAGAAAGAGATTGTAATGTGAACAGAGGAATCAAGCGGTGGGTTTCAGACAAATGCAGATGAAATGCATCCAGCTCCAGGTATAATGACTATTAAAAGAGACATCAGCAGACCTTGAGTTTCCTTCTCGCATTGAACTTCTTCAGGCACTCGACTGTTTCCTGTCTGTGCATCATGGACGCCACAGTGGAACGTTGCTGCAGGAAACAGAGCGATCGGATTATTGATTCAATTGTTTGCATATAGTAGAGACAATACGAAACTAAAACTAATCCTATTTACATTTTTTACCTTGTTAATAGTTACTATTAAAGGAAAGGAGGGAATAATGAAGTCCTGACACATTTTATATTGTGAATATTTTGTTTTATCATGAAATATGTAATCTCAGAAGTAATATGGGTTACAAACATCCTTTCATTTTGACTTAAAGTGTATGTAATCTGGTGTGTGTTGGTATTTTATGGTGTTCTGTTGGCTGGTAATACTCACGCAGACCCACGGGTGTTTAAGAGCCTCCTGGGCCGTGATTCTCTTGGCTGGATTAATGGTCAACATCTGATTGATGAGGTTTTTGGCTTCAGGGGTGACTGTGTCCCACTCTGGCGAGGGGAACTACAGGAAACATGGAAACACCATTATGTATTGACTCAGCAAGTTGTGCTCTATGAGTGAAATCACAAGGGGACTCACGTCATAAGCCCCGGCTTTGATCTGCTGGTAGAGTTTGTGCTGGTCTTCATCCCAAAATGGAGGATATCCCACCAGCAGAATGTACAGGATGACTCCTGGAATGACATTAAAGAAATTTCACTTTTAATGTGCATTCACAATCATTCAGCTATTAAGCATTTGTTTAGGCACACCTAAAACATCCCTAAATATTTAAATAAATTCTATAAACAAATACATATATACATACAGTATGTATATGTACATATAATCCATTATTATATTATTTAATAATATATTATTATATGAAAATGTATAATGTAAATATAAACTTAAAATGGCAAAAGTGATCAAAACGGCTGAAATTTGAATACATTTTAATTTCTTTATATCATCTATACAATATAATTTCTATAATTTAAAATTTAATAAAACAATATAAATATATTATAAGAAATGCAGTTTTTTTACTTAATTTAATTTCACAGAGAAATAAAAAACTAAAATAGCTGAAATATCTAATTTGTGAAAAAAACATTGTTTTGAACCAATTCTTTGTAGTAACTTAGCATTTGTGATTCACTGTCAAAAATAATATAAATTTAAAAATGGTATATAAATTCTATAAAGAAATTCACACACAAATATAATCAAATGTAATGTATAAGTTATATAAATATAAACTATAAAATATGGCATATAAAATATGCATACAGTTTTATACAAATATATACAATTATATATAAGGAAATTATATTTATCAATTTCTTTATATAATTTGTATAATATAATTTCCATAATTTTTAAATAATAAAATAATATATATATATTATAATAAATTGTATTGTTTAATTATATAGAGAAATGTCAAATAGAATGGCAGAAACTATCAAAACTAATTTGTGGAAAACAATAAAAAACATTGTTTTGAGCCAGTTCTTTGTAATAACAAATAATATAAATATAATAAAAATTGTATATTATTTGTATAAACACACACACACACAAATATATATATATTTAAAATGGGTAAAATGGGTATAACTTAAAATGGGTAAAGTTATCAAAACAGCTGAAATTTTAATTTAATCTCTTTATATAATTTAAATAATTTTCAGAATTTATCATTAATAAAATAATGATAAAATGAAAATAATGAAAATGAAAATAAAATTAAATATACGGCAAAAGCTATCAGAACAGCTGAACTTAATAACATTTTTTATGTGATTTGTATAATATAATTTCCATAATTTTTGATTAATAAAATAATATAAATGCATTATAATAATTGTATTGTTTAATTATATAGAGAAATATAAACTAAAATGGCAATCAAAACCAAATTGTGGGAAAAAAAAAAAAAAGGTTTTAAACCAGTTCTTTGTAATTAACAGCATTTGCGATTCAATGGCAAATAATATAAATAAAATAAAAGTTATATTATTTGTATAAAGAAATTCACACACACATATATATGTAATCAAAATGTAATGTATATATAATAAAAATATAAACTACAAATAAAACTTGGCAGATATATATGCATATAAATTTATACAGTTTTATATAAGAAAAATATATTATATAAATTATAAAAGAGTACATAAAAATATACAATAAATAAAATATAAATATAACTTAAAATGACAAAAGCTGTCAATACGGCTGAAATTTTATTTTAATTTAATTTCTTTATATAATTTATATAATATAATTTCCATAACTTATAATTACAAAAATAACATAAATGTGTTATAATAATTTGTATTGTTTAATTATATAAATAAATATAAACTAAAATGTCAGAAGCTATTAAAACAACAGAAGTATCTAATTTGTGGGAAAAAAACATTGTTTTAAACCGATTCTTTGTAATTACTTAGCATTTGTGATTCACTAGCAAATAATAAAAATTCACACATATACAAATAATCAAAATATAAACTACAAATAAAATATGGCAGTTATATATAAATATATACAGTCATATATAAGGAAATTACATAAATTAGAAGAGTACATAAAAATGGATAAATTCTATAAATGTATTAAAAAAAATTTATTTGTATTGTTTAGAAAAAAATGAACTGGTTCAAAAGAATGATTCATTTACAAACTAGGAATTAAATGAATCATTCTTTTGAACCTGTTCTGTGTAACAACTCAGCATTTGTGAATCATCTGACTGTAAGGCAGAAATTAGTCTGGAGACTAAAACTGCCACAGGGCCTGGTGATAAACAGTTTTAATTTTAATTTCAAAAAACTTATTTTACGACAACGAACGTAAAATGGGGAACAATTTTGAACGTTGAAAATGACTGAATATGAATCTGTGAACTGGTTCACTGATATACAAACTCTCAGTTGAAATAAATCAGAATTCCCAACCCCAGACAAAAACCACCATCCCACCTACTGATCCACAAAGTAATTAAACCGCTCAACCAGCGATACTCTAGAGAAAGTGGCCGTGAAACACGACGGTGAAAGCGGCGCTTGGCAACAGCCTCTTGACAACACCTGCCGGAGAAGAGCTCTCCACATCTGAGAGCTGATGTGTCTGAATATGTGCGGGGCGTCGAGAGAGCGAGCGAGAGAGAAAGAAGATAGAAATAGATGCAAAGAACTCAATCGGGAGGGAGCGTGTGACTCACCGCATGCCCAAATGTCCACAGGTTTCCCATAAGCCTCCTTTCGTAGCACTTCTGGGGAAAGGTAACCTGGCGTTCCAGCGAACCCTGCAAAAATACACATCAAAAATGCAATTTCTGCTGTTTGCATGTTGGAGAAAACCATTTGGGCACCAGATTATGTGATTGGAAGTAGCTAAATTCAACAAATAAGGCAAAACAGCTGGGGATTTCAAAGTGTCCACGTACCAAACCAGGCCTGCTGGTCCCCTTGCACTTCAATGGCCAGGCCAAAGTCGGCCAACTTGACGGCGGCGTTCTTGCATTTACTGGCCAAGAGCAGGTTCTCCGGCTGGGGGGGAGATCAGGGGCACACTCATATTACTGCTGAACCAAAATCTGATACATGTCACCTTTTAACACTTAACACATAACATACAACCACAGCTGCGCAACAGATACAGAATACAAACAGAATCAGCTCCCAAAATGTAAGCTGTGCTGGGCAGCGCCGTGTTCGGCCGCCGGTAGAGTTCGCTAGAAGCAAACTGTCAGTTTGATTTCATTTCAAAATCATGTTTAATTAGCAAATTTCCAGTCATGTGCTACTGCTTTCCATTTAAATCTTTGATATTTATGATTTTTGGTCATCCAAATGGTCCAATGATTGATTCTTGGAAATAAAATGGTGACAGTTATTGCCAAGAAAAAACAACCAAAATACAGGCAATAAATGACGCAAAGCCAAAATCAGGTGGCTGGGACCAGTGTTATTTTAGTATTATTTACACACTATTATAGTTTTTATTAATATTTGTAATAAATGTATAATATTAATACACTTTTTTATTTTTTTATTGTGCTTCTGACATTTTTTTAATTACCATTATGCTTATTTTATTTTATTTATTTATTTTCAGCTATTAGTTTTAGTTTATTCATTTTTAAATTTGTAACGTTTGTGCTTCAACTACATGAAAATAAGAAAAAGAAAAAAAATTTTCCAACTAATACTTATATTTTACTATATTTTTGGTTTTTTTTTCAATGAACAAAAATGTATAATAGTTTTACTTTTAAATACTTTACTTCAAAAATAACCCTGGGTGGGACCCAATAGGAGGCTTCAGCACACTTTAAAGTGGGCAGCAAAATGGCCTAAAATAATTTAAAAGACCAAAACCAGCTTTGTTCTTTGAATTTTATTTGTAAAGAAACAAGGCTTCCATGGTCCTGAAATACCTGGACATATGAGGCAAAAAAATGTTTGTTAATGTTTAAATATATTTATGTCAAGATCTAAAATAATTCATCATGTACAAACTGCTGAGAAATTGTTAGTTTTGAGTAAAATTTATATTAAAATTAACCATATCTCGTAATCACAAATGACTGGAAAAGTCACGTGAATTCACTGCTCATAAAGAGCGTTAAACTTTTAGAATTATAAAATTTAATTATTTAAATTTTAATAATTTTACAAATTTAATAAAATAATTATAAAAGCAATATATATAGAGAAAGAGAGATTTTTAATGTTTTTTAAATGTCTTTTCTGCTCACCAGGCCTGCATTTATTAATCCAAAATATAGCAAGAGCAGTAATATGTTTACTATTTAAAAGAGCTGCTTTCTATTTGTGTGATCCAAGCTAAATTTTTAGCATCATTACTGCAGTTTTCAGCATCACATGATCCTTCAGAAATCATTCTAATATGCTGATTTTCTGTTCAATACAATTTATTATGATGATTATTATAATCATTTTTTTTTTTCAGAATTCTATTTTTTTTTTCTTTGGGAAAGAAATTATAGAAATGAATACTTTTATTTAGCAAGGATGCTTTAAGTTGATCAAATGTGATTATAAAGACATTTATAATGTTACAAAAGATTTCCATATCAGATAAATGCTGTTCTTCTGAACTTTTATTTATTAAAGTACCCTGAAAAAAATCTACTCAGCTGTTTTCAACACGATAAGAATTTTTTTTTTTTTGAGCAGCAAATCAGAATATTTTAATGATTTCTGAAGAATCACGTGACAGAAGTAATGATGCTAAAAATTCAGTTTTGAAATCACAGGAATAAATTTTAAAACATTCAAATAGAAAAGTTATTTTAAATAGTGAAAATATTTTAAAATTGTACTATGTTTGCTGTAATTGGGATCAAATAAATGCAGGCTTGGTGAGCGGAAGAAAAAACATTTTAAAAACTCTTACTGTTCAAAAACTTTTGACTGGTAATGTACTTAAAGTGAATTAATATAGGATGTTGTAACGTTATGCAGAGTAGTGCTATTCATCTTGAACAGCACGGTATCCCAGCGTTCCTTAAAGCACCGTCCTCTGGGGCCTGACTGGATTATCTTTAGCTTAACACAGTCGATTTGATTGACAGGACGGGCTCTCAGTGATCCCACTTCTGCTTGATAAAGAATTCTGGGAAATTAGCTTTGTTATTCTCTTTCATGTCAACATGAAACGGCATTCGCACAACACAATTTACCGCCACAGAAGTTTACATAGAACAACTGACAACATTTAACCAAAGACATCAAGACAAACACTAGGGTTGATTTTGATTTCACGTTGATCAAAAAAATATGCACATACACAACCAACCATGTTTTTTTTCTCTCTTTTGCTTTAGCTCATTCAGCACGGATACATTAAATTGATCACAAGTGAGAGAAACAACCTTTATGTTGGAGCCATTTCTTTTTCTGTTTTCATTTTGGACTGAATGGACTAATTTGATAAATTGAATAAAATTTAGTTTATGTTGATGATGATTATTTGTGTACTATTTGTTTATTTTGAGTATTTGCTTTAAGTGTTATGAATTTGTGAATGAGGACTCTTATTATTTCACTGCAATTACGAATTTTGGGAGGTAGGTGGAGTCAGTAAGGAAAAGCGGATACAATTTTCAGACCGTGTGTTCGTGTTTTCAGCTGTTCATGTGAGGTGCTAATGTTTAGTGATGAAGCTGTTTTACAACTGCTGATTTTACGGAAATAAAGGACGAAAAAGTTACACTACGGACAGAGGTTGCGCTAGACTTTAACATTGTCTGATCGTAAAAACTCCATCATAATCTATTATTATCCGCCATTTTAATTTTCATATTTTAATTAGAATAAAACATTTAATTGCTTTTATTTTTGTTCACATTTTCATTTTTAATCATGAACCTACAGGACGACAGCACAGTGTTTAAAAACAACAAAATATGCAAGGGCTGGTTAAAGTCAAGTCAAGTCAAGTCACCTTTATTTATATACCGCCTTTAACAATACAGAATTGTGACAAGGCGGCTAAACAAAACAAAACAAAAAAACAAACAAAAAAAATATTTTTCGATTTTAATAGATTCTCATTTTAATGAACCAAAATCTATCTTAAATCACAATCGATCTTTTGGTGTTTTCTGTTTTCAGATGAATAAACAGGGCATCAAAAATATCTTCCAAAAAAAAATAGCATTAGGCTAGGTTTTGTGTTACTTTTGAAATAAAACAAAGTCTCATATTTCAAATTCTGTCCATTTCATTAGGAAATTTAAGCAATATATACCGTTTTGGTGCCCTTTAATGTGGTGCGATAGATCGTTGTAGCTTCTGTGTACTCGCCTGTGCGTATTCAAACACATAGGAAACCATTTGTGACCGCTCCGTTTTTGTTTTGGATCCAGCGCTCTTCTGCTACATTGGAGCGCACTCGCCACCAACTAGACAGGGGTGGGAATTACAGCTACAATTTTACAATAGATCACCCCCAGCGCAATCCATCAAAATAACAGATTTTTCCGTCACTGATAAAAAAAAAAAAAAATTCTGTCAATGATGGGGAATTTTTGGTTAACGTGACCTCTGACTACAGACTCGCGTGTCTGTTGTTCGCCCCTACTAAGATAGTGGCTTACCGCAAATATACCGCTACACTGTACATTATAAAAGATTTTAAATAAATGCTGTTCTTTTCAACTTTTTATTCATCCAATGGTTTCCACAAAAATATGAAGCAGTACAACTGTTATTAGAATGAATTCTGAAGGATCATGTTACACTGAAGACTGGAGTAATGATGCTGAAAATTCAGCTTTGCATCATAGGAATAAATTACACTTAAAAAAATATTACAGTATAAACCAGCTATTCAAAATTGTAATAATATTTCAAAACAAACTATTAACTCAAAAGGGAAAAAAAATAATTTTTATTAATGCATTTTTAGAAATTAAATTAATTAAAGGGAAAAAAAAGACATTATTTTCATGATAATAAAGCACATTTTATGATCAAATAAATGCAGCCTTGCTAAACTTAAGAGACATTAAGTGTCAATTTTGATTTCATTATCTCATGTAACCTACTGTCACTCAAATCAAAAGTGACAAAAATAATTATTTATTAGGTTAAATTAATTAAAGGGAAAAAAAGACATCATCCCATGATAACAAAGCACATTTTACACCTCCTAAACTAACATTAAGTGTCAATTTTGATTTCATTATCTCATGTAACCTACTGTCACTCATTGTGACATATGGGTTAATAATACATCATCCCACTTAACAAGCACATTCACACCTCCACATAACATTCAGTGTGAGAGTGTGTGTGTGCGGTTATTAAGTAGGTTATGTTCCCTCTGCTCTGGTGGAAGTTGAGCCAGGTGGGAAATTGGGTCCGAAGGAGCAAAGAATCACGGGAAACTTATTCAGTCTCAATCTCTGATCTCTTTCTTCCTGCCGTCCTCATCGCGCTACAGATGCCGCTCTGATAAAGAGACGAGCGGTCTCTGTGTTCTGACGCTCAGCCGCCGTTGCCATCTGCTGGAGCTATTCATGGAGCTCAGATGGCATCTCGACATTTCAGGCTCATGATTTGAAAAGTGTTCTGATTGAGAATCCGTAGGATGGGTGTGAAATGCTCAATGACCCTGAGCCGCATCCGGGAAAACGACACTGGAAATGCATCCTGACTGAGATATGCATAACCTGATTCTTAAAACAATAAAAAGTGACTTCTAATCTGAAGCAGGATTGGGAAAAAAGCAACATGAAATCAAAACTGACCCTATTTGGTGAAAGTTCAGAATCAACCTGTGTGTGAAGTCTTCAAACAAATCACATAAAACTGACATAAATCAACAATAGAAACATTAAATTGGAAAACGTACAGTTTTATGCCAGACATAGACATTCATGCACGCAAAACGTCATGCCAAATCGGTCTGAGAGCATTAAAAGGATAGTTCACTCAAAAATGACAATTCTGACATTGTTTACTCATCCTCAGGTTATTCAACCTGTATGAGCTTCTTAAGAAAAGAAGATGTTTTGTAGAACCAACATTCTTCAAAATATCTCTTTTCCACCCATACAGGTTTTAAACGACATGAGAATGAATAAATGACAGAATTTTCATTTTTGTGTGGTCTGTCTCTTTAAGCCACCCCCCCTACTGAATATTAATCACCTCATTAACCAAATATCAGCATAATTGCACATCACACATAGCATATTTGTACACAAAAGCATGCACAACACACGCACAGAAACAGATCACCTGTCACTCACCTTGAGATCTCGGTGCACCACACCCATTTGATGGCAATGAAGCACCGCCTCCAGGATCTGCTGGATGCAGTGACTGCATGCAAACACCAGGGGGCGCATGTTAGTCTGAGCAATGCCATTCTCTCGTGCACAAGCACAGGCAGGAAATGCAGAGCGATTACAGGGAGCTACTAATAATGTAACAGTACATCTTCCTCCTGAATTAATGTCAAAGACTGATGCCAAGCATCATAAAATATTTTTAAGTGACTCGCTCTTCCAAAAAACTGTCTTGTAAATTTTCATAAAAGTGTGGCAAGGAGTTTTATCTGCAGAATGAATCTCTCTACATTATGTCCACGTCAAATTTCACAACCAAATCACAAGAAAACAAATTATATCCAAAAAAAAAAAAAATTATTGTATTTAATCTAAATAAATGAATAAATGCATACTATTTTGCATTAATAAAAAAAAGCCCATTTTAAGATTTCACCCTAGATCAAAAAACTAAAAAGGAATGTTATCCTATTTTTAATAAATACATAGATAATATTTTGCATAAAGAATATAAATCCATTTTAAGATTTTATTTTATCAAGATTTTCTGACATTTTCCTAGCAACACTTTCTTATAAACTGGTAAAGTTTTTAATATATAGGATAAATCTCCCTACATCATTTCATCTTAAATTTAATCCCCAAATCAAAAGAAAAAAAGGAATTAATTATTAATATATTTATTTTATTAATTCAATTTTAATTTTGAGACATTATTTCCATGATAAAAGCACATATTATCCCCCAAATTGTCAAATTTAACCAAATCAAAAGGGAAAAAAAATAATTATTTATTAGTTTATGCATTTTTAGAAATTAAATTAATTAAAGGGAAAAAAAAGACATTATTTTCATGATAATAAAGCACATTTTATTCCCAAATTTTAAGAGTCATAATAAAGGGATTTATTTTTTGAATAAATTTGAATAAATTGTTGAATATTTTAAATGTTAAGAAAACTGTTAATTTTATGACATTTTTTCATGATAACAAAGCATATTTTATCCGCAAATTTTGAGTATTATAATCAAGGGGCCAAAACTGTTAAATATTTGAAATTTGAAGAAAAAAAAAATATGACAATATTTTCATGAGAATAAAGCATATTTTATCCCAAAATTTTACGTGTCATAATCAAGGGGTCAAAACTTTTGAATATTTGAAATTAAGAAAATTTTAATTTTATGACTATTTTCATGACAATAAATCATATTTTATTCCCAAATTTTAAAATGTCGTAATCAAGGGTCTAAAATTGTTGAATATTTGAAATTTTAAGAAAATTGTTAATTTTATGACAGTATTTTCATGATAACAAAGCTTGCTTTATCTACAAATTTTAAGTGTGGTAATCAAGGGGACAAAATCTTTGAATATATATTACATTTTAAGAAAACGTTTTAATTTTATGACTATTTCCATGATAATAAAGCATATTTATCCCTAAATTTTAACTGTCATAATCAAGGGGCCAAAATTGTTAATTTTATGACCTCTTTTTCATGATAATAAAGCATATTTGATCCCCAAAGTGTCATAATCAGTGGGTCAAAGTTTGGCTAATTAATTCTTTCTTTTAATTTGAGAGAAAAATATGACGTAGACATATTTCATGAGATTCACCCTTGGAAATATCTTATCTGCAAAGAAAACTGAAGGGTTAGCATTCAAACACTTTCAAAAATTAGACTAAAAGTAACTCGGGACTTGAGAAAGACAACCACCGTCACCCAAACCAGAGACCCTTGACAGGTAAAGAGAGACACCCTAATGAATGAAATAAAGGCTCCCTCTTGATGCTATAAACTCTGTTCATTCCACAGAAGTGTTCATGCGTATCGATGTCTTTCGAAACAGCACACTTGATGCTTTTCCTGCGTACCGACTGACACAGGAAACTCTAGCTAACACTACACACTTAAAAACGGCTCTCGAGGGTGAGACGATCTCACCACCCACGGCGAGAGCGAGCATCAGGAGAGACAGAGAAAAGGTGGAAGAGAAAGACCGAGCCTGAGACGAGAAAGAAGAGAGGTAAGACTGGCAGGCGGCCCTGGAAGGCTGCGGCGCTGCAGCGGACTGGAGTGTGTTTTTGGCAGTTGTGTGGTGAGATAGGCTGGAGGAAATGTACCGGTGTGTGAGGGGAGGGAGGTGGACGGCGTGAGTCAGCCTGTGTAGGCGTGTGCTGCTGATTTACTGAGATTGAACGTACGTGTGTGTGTGTGTTTGTTGTAAAACTGGAACATACAAAGCTGTTCTAGTTTTTCCACACTAGGACTCTTCAACTACCTTGTTTTGTGTGCCGAACTGAGGGTGGATGAACACTTTTTAGAGATATTACTAGATCTGAGCGATTTCACTGTAAATAAAGTCTTGACCAAAAAAAAATAAACAAAAAACAAAAACAAAAAACAAACACTAAACACCCTTAATTAAAATAGTCAGATTTCAAAATCTAGACTTCACAGACGATTGATTTAACAGACTTCACAAAACATAATATTAAAACTAGATGAGTAAAGCAATGAAAAACAAAGCCAAGTTTCAAAGTTTAAAATAATGTTGAAAAGAGAAAGTCAATAAAATGAGAAAGTCAGAGAAAAAGTTAATAAAATGTTACTAACGTATTTTAACATACTGCTAACTTGTTTTTAAGATTTTTCTAACATTGATGAGCTATCGTGAATGCTTCTAACAAAACTTAGCACATTGTTAGCATCCGTTAACACATTGCTAGCATGTTTTGAAGTTTGGTTAAAGAGGTCATCGGATGCAAAGCTCACTACATGTTGTTTGAACATTAATGTGTGTTGGCAGTGTATGTACAAATCTACCCTATAATGATAAAAATCCTTGCAGTGGTTTTTAATTAATCTGTAAAAATAATATCCCCTTTTTCAAATCGAGCCATTCTTAGATCAGGTGTGGCGTCACACCAACAGAGGCCGCTCCCACAATAGTTGACTGACATGAGCGTCTTACCTCAGACCCGCCTTAAATCAGCTGTAACAGTCCGGCCTCCATTGTTTCAATGCCGGAGCAGGGATGTTAGACAAGAACAGTGTTTCCCATTCATTAACTAGAGTGTGGCGGCCCGCCCGCTCATTTTGACAAGGTACAAAGCTCACAAAGGGTGTTGTTTTACACAACCATTGAGAATTTTTAACCAAAGTATATCATAGACTTTTTATTAAGACCTTAAAGAATCATATCAACTTGTGGAAAATGGGCATTCGATGACCTCTTTAACATGGTTTGGCAAGTTGTTAGCATGTCTTAAAGGGGTCACCGGATGCCTATTTTCCACAAGTTGATATGACTCTCAACGGTTGTGTAAAACAACACCCTTTTTACCTTGTCAAAATAAGCTTTGCAAAAATCATCCCATTCTGAAGGATTGTTCCTTTAAATGCAAATGAGCTCTGCTCGCCTCGCCCCGCCCCTCTCTTCTCTCTACTGCTTGGAGAGATTGTTTACTTTAGCCACATTTAGCATGTTTAACGAAACTTGCTAACTAGCACGTTATTAGGAAAGGTGATTGCAGAGATTTATAAAAAAAATCTTATACTCACTTCTGCTGTTAGTGAAGCTGGATCATGAATGATTTACACGAACATAGACGCATTTATGTAGATCGGGAGGTGCATTCCCTTCACAAACAAACGTAATCCACTGCATCTTCAGCGGCTCAGATGTCGGGAGTAAATGACGACCACTATGTTCATTATTACATCCAGCAACACAACACCTCAGTCGCTCAATCGGAGATATTCTTGTCTAACTTACATCCCTGCTTCGGCATGGAAACAATGGAGGTCGGACTGTAAGAACTGATCTGAGGTAAGACGCTCATGTCAATCAACTATTGTGGGAGCGGCCTCTGTTGGTGTGACGCCACACTGACAGGCACCTGAGAACGGCTCGATTTGAAAAAGGGGATATTATTTTTACAGAATAATAAAAAACCACTGCATGGATTTTTATCATTATAGGGTAGATTTGTACATACACTGCCAACACACATTAATGTTCAAACAACATGAAAAAGTGAACTTTGCATCCGATCACCCCTCATTAATTAATATTTTGCTGTGATTTTACAAGCTGTAGCGGTTTCTAGCATGATTTAACACGTTGCTAGTATTTTTTAGCATGTTTAACATGTTACTAACATGCATTAGCATGTTTCTAGCATTATTTAACACACCGCTAACCACTTTTAACATGCTGCCAAGTCTGACATGTTTCTAACATTTTGCTAAAACAAAACATGCTCTTAACATGTTGTTAACATGAATTCAGCACATTCCTAGCATCAGTTAACACTGCTAGCATGTTTTAATGTTTTGTTTACATTTTTGGTAACATGTTTTAACATTTTGCTATGATGATTTAACAAGTTGTAGCATGTTTCTAACATGCATTAGCATGTTCCTAGCATGATTTAACACATTGCTAACATGTTTAACACATTTCTAACATTTTAGTAATGCAAATTAGCATGTTATAACTCTATACTAACATGAATTAACATGTAGCATTAACATTGCTAGCATGTTTAAACATTTTGTTAACATGTTTTGGTAAGTTGCTAACATGTTTTAACTTTTTGCTATGATGATTTTACAAGTTGTAACATGTTTCTAACATGACTTAGCACATCGCTAACAACTTTTAGCATGCTAATATATTTCTAGCATGTTTAACATGTTGCTAACATGGGTTAGCATGTTCCTAGCATTATTTAATTAATTGCTAACATCTTTTAACATGCTGCTAACATGTTTATAACATTTTGCTATTAGGAATTAACATGTTCCTAACATGTTGAAACACTACGCTAACATGAACTGAAATGTTGCTAGCATGATTTAGCACATTGCTAACATCTGTTAACTTCTAGAATGTTTTAACATTTTGTTAACATGTTTTGACAAATTAACATGTTTCTAACATTTTGCTATGCAAACAAGCACGTTCCTAATATGTTGTAACACTATGCTAGTATGCTTCTGGTAAGTGGTTAACACGTTTTAACATTTTACTATGATGATTTAACAAACTGTAGCATGCTAACATGACGTAGCAGACTGCTAATATCATTTAACATGCTTCTAGCATGTTTAACATATTGCTATGCATCAGCATGTTCCTACCATTATTTAACACATCGCCAATATCATTTAACATGGTTCTAACATTTAACTAGTACAAATTAGTATGTGCCAATTAGGTTATAACACTTTGCTAATATGAATTAACATGTTGACATGATTTGATACGATTACTAACATCTTTAAGCATGTTTCTAATATGAATTGCCATGTTCCTAGTATGCTTTAACATCATGCTAGCATGTTTTAACACTATAGTAACATATATTAACATGTTTTTGTGCATGTTTAACACAAATTAGCTTGTTTCTAGCATGTTGTAATATTATGCTAGCATTAATTAGAATGTTTCTAACATGTTTCCAACAAATTTAACATGTTAAACTATCATGTTTTAACAACAAATCTGCTGTTATCTATCTATTTATCTATCTATCTTAAATTAACAAAAAAAAATTATGGGAAAAAAACAGATCATCTTTATATTTGTCCTTCAAACACTACAGCAAGCGCGATTCTCGCATATTTGAACAGATTTTTTCATTTCATTATAACTTGATCTGATGCTGATATGAGCCATGCCCATTTTTCTTTGAAGGTTTATTTCTTGTAATGGACGCAATCAAAAATGATGCACCTGTCTGAACCATAGACTTAACTTCAAACTCTGCTCCAAAAACAACCACTGCAATTTCATCAATATGAAATGAATGGCAATAAAAACTGAACAACTAGTTTTTAATGATGCATTTAAACGCGTATCAGAGTTGCGATGCAAGAAATCACAGGGAACAGAGTACATCTTGACTCAGTGTTGCCAGGTCTTGTTATAAAAAAAACAGGAAATAAGAAGAAGCCCATATTAAACTTAAAGGAGAGGTCCACTTTCAGAACAAAAATGTACAGATGATGTACTCACACATTTGTCATCCAAGATGTTCATGTCTTTCTTTCTTCAGTCGTAAAGAAATTAATGTTTTTTGAGGAAAACATTTCAGGATTTTTCTCCATATAATGGACTGGTATGGCACCCCCAGTTTGAACTTCCAAAATGCAGTTTAAATGCGGCTTCAAACAATCCCAAATGCAGTTGTAAACGATCCCAGCCGAGAAAGAAGGGTCTTAAAAATAACACAATTTATATACTTTTTAAATGTCAAATGCTCGTCTTGCCTCACTCTGCCTGAACTCTGTTTTTCTCCAGTTCATGACAGTTAGTGTATGTCAAAAAACTCCAATCTCATGTTTTCCCTCAACATCAAAATCGTCCTATATCGCTGTTTTACCTTTTTTGTTAAGGGTGTTTGATCTTCTTTGCATGTTCACATTGCAAAGACTGGGTTGGTACTTCTGCAGCGATGTAGGATGATTTTAAAATGGTTTTTAAAGTTGGGGGGGGTACGATTGGAGTTTTTCAACATACCCTAACTGTCTTGAGCCAGAATACACAGAGTTCAGGGAGAACAAGACAAGACAAGCGTTTGAGATAAAAAAAAGTATTTAAACTGTATTTTTTTAAAATGAAAATAGCCAATCGTTTCACTAAATAAGACCCTTATTCCTTGGCTGGGATGTTTACAACTGCATTTGGGATCGTTTGAAGCCGCATTTAAACTGCATTTTGGAAGTTCAAACTTGGGGCACCATAGCAGTCCATTATATGGAGAAAAATCCTGAAATGTTTTCCTCAAAAAACTATTTCTTTACGACTGAAGAAAGAAAGACATGAACACCTTGGATGACAAGGAGTTGAGTACATCATCTGTAAATTTTTGTTCTGGAATTTGCTTTCTCCTTTAAATTTAAATGTGTTATACCAAAATATCACAACCTGCACTTGCCTACTTTATCTCGCCTCTTTATGAGCCGAGCCCAAACAACAAGCTCAAAGACACTTAATAAGCATCGTGGAAACCCTTCAAGCACACTCTGTGAAGGAACCTTCCAAACAAAACATGACGGCTCCGTCAATGGTGGTTTAGTTAATATTATCAGAAATGACGAGTCTGTGGTCGCTGTAATATTACTTTGGCTAAAAATAGCTGATACCAAACACTCAAGACAGAAAAACGCTGCTATGGATCATCTGTAATTAAGGAAAATGCGGTGTCACTCCTGAAACTTGTGTATAGTGTGTAGTGGCCAATAAACATGCAACCCCTGACTATTTTTTCCTCCACCATCAGATTGAGAGGCCAGACCTATCAAATGCATCAACAGCAGAAACCTCCAATTTTATTATGATTCCCCCTTCAAGAGCGTGGAGGTCTGGTTGATGTGTGGCCGAACAGAGCAGATACAGTCAGCAACTTGATTTGAGGCTCTGAATCAAGACCGCAACAAGCTGCGAGACTCTAAAAGAAAAGAGCCCTTCACTCAAGTGACTATTAAACAAAACAGCAGCAACTCTGTCATCCTCAATGCGAGGCTTGACTGAAACAATGCATTACACGCACCCGAGAATTACCCAATTGCAAAGATAAATGACACTGTTTTGAAACAACAGAGCGGAAGAAAGACAGCGAGACAAGAAACAGAGAGAGCTGAAGACAAAGAGGGTGAGGAGACACTCACAGTGCATTCAAGAGCAGTTAGGCTGTTATCACAAGAGCATCTGGTGCCGACCCGAGTTCATTTGTCCGCACAATACGGCTGGTTTGGTCAATGGGGCAAAACCCTTAAATATACCTTATCTACACCTAAAGGGTGCATATTAGCACATTAAAGGGATAGTTCACCCAAAAATTAGAGTTCTGTCATCATTTACTCAACATCATGTCATTCCAAACCTGACTTTCTTTCATTGGTGGAAAGTGAAAGAAGATAATGTTTAGGTCAGTGGATTGGTTATTGTTAAGCAAAATGTTCTGTAATTGAAATAAAGCTGAAATAAAACAACCTTAGTGCAAATGGTTTGAGTCTGTGAATCTCAATATGAACTTTAATATCAAATCTTTGTATGACCAAATGATCTGATATATGCCATATATATATATATATATATATATCAGTTTTATAGCTCTAAAATCTTACTGGAAGTTTTTGAGAACAACCTGAGGCAAAGTTGATGGTTAAATGAAATAAATGAGCACTCAAATAAGTCTCCTGAGCAATAAAATTGCAACCCTTGACGATTTTCCTTTGTCAACAAGACAAAAGCTGAAATAAAATATTCAGGAGGCTGAAATGAAATACAAATATTAGATGAAACTTAAATGAAATTAGAAATGTTGTCTTGGCAATTAATTGAAATAAATATCTTAAAATTACAAGAACTAAAACTGACATTAAAATTAAAGCTATATTATAAAAATCATAATCAAAATAAATATGAAAAAAATAATTAACAAATTAAAAAATAAATAACAAAATAAATAACTGAACAAATAAAAAAGCTAAACAAAAATGACAAATATTATAACTGTATTGTATATCTGCTAGCTTAAATTAATTTTAATTTCCATTTTAGTTTTCAGTTTTACATTTTTTTTTAATTTTGCTTTAACATACACTACCAGTCAAAAGTTTTTGAACAGTAAGATTTTTAACGTTTTTTTTAAAGAAGTCTCTTCTGCTCACCAATCCTGCATTTATTTGATCCAAACTACAGCAAAAACAGTAAAAGTTTGAAATAAAATCACTGTTTTCTATTTGAATACATTTTAACATGTGATTAATTCCTGTGATTTCAAAGTTGATTTTTTTTTGCCTCCAGGCACATGATGCTTTTGAAATCATTCTACTATTCTGATTTGCTCAAAAAAAAAAAGATTTATTTTTGTTGAAAATAGCAGAGTAGAACTGTTTCAGGTTTCTTTGATGAATAGATAGTTGAGAAGAACATCATTTATCTGAAACAGAAACCTTTTGTAACATTATAGATGTCTTTATCATCACCTTTGATCAATTTAAAGCACCCTTGCTAAATAAAATAATTAATTTCTACAATTCAGTTGCTGATGTATGGATCTTTCTATTCAAAGAATCCTGAAAAAATGTACTCCGCTGTTTTAAATATTGATAAAAATAATAAAAAATGTTTCTTGAACAGCAAATCAGAATATTAGAATGATTTCTGCAGGATCACGTGACACTGACGAGTAATGATGCTAAAATCTTAGATTTGATATTACTTATGGGTGTAAGAAATTTAAATTCTCTTTTCTTAAAATTTCTTCTCTTATATCGGAAATTAAACAGTGACAGGAAATACTAGTATGAAGGCACGCCACTAATGTTAGTGCTAATATAGTTGTTTGTCAGTAATGAAGAAGAAAAATTCATGCTCCCGCCTCAGAGTACAAAGCTGAAGTGTGGCGTCATTTTGGCTTTTGTGGTAACTTCCGCCCCGGGACCGCACCCGTGCTGCCTCAGCTGCACGAGGTGTTTCTGCTGTGAAAGGGGCTTCTTGGGGGGCACGATTTATGTAGTTGGGCCGGTGATTGCTTCGTGGTCTTGGCGATTCCACATGAAACATAAATACAAACTGAAGAACTCTCAGTAACTTGTAAAATTCTCAGAACAAAAAGGTTCTGAGAATATTCAATATCTGTATTTATTGTATTGTTTTACAATTATTTAGTTTTCTTTAGGAATCTTGCAAGTACTTTTTTTTATTATTATTTTTATTGATATTAAGCAGATGTATTCTTAACGTCAGATTAAAATGTTATGACACTGTCCCCAGGTTTCACAGACAAAGGCTTAAAACCTAGTCCAAGACTAAAATGTAAATCTGAGCTGTTTCAACTGAAAGAAACTTGCACTGATTGATCTTAAAACATGCCAGTGCCTTTGCTTTGTCTCAAGATGCATACCAGTAATGTTTTTTTCTTAGCCACGTTTATAAAAATTACTTAAATGTCGTAATTGAACTATGGCCTAATCCTGATTTAGTCTAAGCCCTGTGAAACCAGGCCTGTATGTTACAATTGTAAACTTAAACTGTGAACCTTTAAAGCAGGGTCTAAAAATATAGATTTTGTTTATAAAAGCTTACATTTTATACATTTAATAACTAAAGAATCCTGCAAGCACCTTTACTCATACTGCACAAAAAGTGGTTCAATAACATTGAATGTTACAGGGATTGATTAACGCAAATACAGATCCCATTGTCTTTTTTTTTTTTCTAAAATTATATCCTATTCTTAAAATAAGAAATATCCCAGTAGATCACCTTGCTTACGTTATCAAAATGTATCACAACGTATCGCAACCCCTGTATCGTGATACGTATCGTATCACCAGATTCTTGACAATACACAGCCCTAATTTTACTGTTTTTGCTGTACTCTGGATCAAATAAATGCAGGCTTGGTGAGCAGAAGAGCCTTCTTTAAAAAACATTAAAAATCTTACTGTTCAAAAACTGGTAGTGTACAATAAAGCAAAATTAAAAAAAAAAAAAAAAAAAAAAAAAACTGAAAACTAAAACAGAAATTAAAATTAATTTAAGCTATATTATAAAATTACAATTAAATTAAATTATAAAATAAATAAAATAATTGAAAAATAACACAAATAAAAGCACACAAAAAAAAAAAAATTAAATTAATTTAAATAATTAAAAATATTATAAACATTATAATTGTATGGAAATAATATTAAAACAACACTGGTTTCAATTAATATAACAATAGATCCCACTGACCTTCTCTCTACATGAACAATAAATAATAAGAATCATATTTTTTTAAATCATATTTTTTGTTTTAAAGCAGAAGAAAGTCAGTCCTACAGGTTTGGAAACCCATGAAAGTGGGCAAATAAAGACAGACACCATTATTTTTGCTTGAACTCTCCCTTTGAGGCTGCAAATTACTACCTTAAGGTGAAAGCAATAAAGCTTAATTTGAGGCATCATTAAAAAAAGTCTTTCTTTTTGCCACAAGTTCAAAATTGCCTTTGCAGACGCTTTTCTGTATGACACAAAACGGCAAATACAGAAAGTCAAAAATGCCAAAAAAAAAAGCTTGCATATGTGTTTTTTTTTATTAAAACACATACAGTATATGTTATAAATAAAGCTTTTATGGCTCAAATAGTTACATATAGTAAGAATATGGAGCTCAAAAAGCAAAAAAAAATATTCAGAGGCCCAAACTCAGCAAAAATATGATATTTGGTGCAATTTATGTGGCCAAAAATAAGATGATATTGTAAATCAATGAGATCTTTGTAACCATGCAGCAGATAACATGCATATAAATATCAGTTGTCACTCTATATCTACCAATAATATATCTTAGAAAAGATAATATGTACATACTTAGTTTCGTTCCTGTTCATAATTTGAAGGCCTCCAAAATTTGTGTATCAAATATGATACGTTAGGCTTTATAGAATGAACACAATGCAAAAAGACACCTGTAGGGAATCGAACTCGGGTTCAGACCAAACAATCAACTGGAGTGTAAAAACAGCCATCGAATGCAGAAACACAGCAAAATTCCCAGACGCACAGTTCAAGACACATGGGCGGCTCAAAACAGGCAGGAGTCACATGACACATGCAGTGGGCCAGTGCACTTCCCATACTGACCTTCAGGTCCCTGTGCACTATGTCATGATGGTGAATGTGATTGACACTCTCTAGAATCTGATGGATACAATGACTGCAAAGACAAGCGAGAAAGGAGAGGACAGAAAAAGAGAGGATGAGAGAGGCGTGACGGAGGAGGTGAGTTAGTCACGGGGAGACGGGCGCGGGAAAGGAACGACGCGGATAAGAGAGACTGTTTGATAAGAGGGTGATGAAATGAGACGAGTGATAACGGTGAAAGCCCTGATGTTACGCGCCGCAGAACAATAGCAGCGCGGCCGGGCGGGACGCATCATTTCCTGTAAGGGCTCTGTGAAGCTGACGATCACACGTGGGATGGAGAAATAGAGGGAAGGGTGGATAAATCAAACGAAGTTGAGATGAAGATATGGAAATGATCTGTGTTTGTGTGTGTCTGGGTGTGTGAGAGAGAGTATCTGCTAGTTTCTGAGATACTAATGGGCTCAACAATAAAGATGCCCCACTGACCTGGGAACAGTGTGAGAGCGTTTTAGCACGGGTTTTGCCCGTGCTACTGCAAATCTTACACTTGTTGATGTATTTGGTTTTCTGTCATGTATTTTGCATTTCTGTTGCCAATTCTGCTGATCTGAGATCAAAGAGGTTTACAGAGGTTTAAAAATGACTATAAATGAGTAAAAAAAGTTTCAAAAGAAAGCATTCATAATTACAAACCTATTAGTATTTCCAGCTTCTTGCAAATTTTCTTTTTGCGAAAATAAAGTAAAAGAACGTCATAAAAATATTAAATAAAAACTGAATCATTCCTAAAAAAATAAAATGTATTCAATATTTTACAACTATATTCATTATACAGTTATTGTATACAGTGAACTGGAGCAAATTTTAAAAATGTAATAAATAAATAAACAATAAAAAGTCAAATTAAAAGGTAAAATAAGAACGCAAAGAAAATGAAGAAGTAAAACTAAAAAAAGAAATTGATAAAAATAATGCACTGAAAAGAATTAAATATTAAATAAATATGTAATATTTAATACATTTAATAAATACATGTTTAATGTTTAATAAAATGTTCGGACTCAATAAAATAAAAACATTACTAAATATAATTTTAAACAAAAAAAGAAATGAAACAAAAAAAATAATGAATATAAAAATAAAGAATTGAAAATAATTAAATAATAAATTAAATAAAAAATAGTAACAAAACAAATGTACTACTGATAAAATTAATACAATAAATAAATACTCAATAAATACATTAATTCTAACAAAATACTTAATACATGTTAAGATTTGTAAATTAAATATTTTTGGATTTATTTAATAATTTGGAACAAAAAAAATATATGAATAAAAATCAAGATAAGTTAATCATAATTAAATATGCAATAAAATATTCATAATATATAAAAATAATAACAAATAAAATTTATAAAATAAACTAATACTAACTAAATAATATATATTAACATTTTTAAAGTGAATATTTTTGGACTCAACAAAATACTATTAAATATGATTTGAAAAAAAAAGAAAAAACAAAAAAGAACGAATAAAAATAAAGAATAATTAAATATTAAAATATTCACAAAATAAAATATCAAAAATAGTAACAAAACAAATGTACTATTAATAAAAATAATAAAATAAACTAATACTGAAATACTTTAAAAAACTATAACTATAAATTATAACTACTTTAACAAACTATAACAAAATTAATATATGTTAACATTTTTAAAGTAAATATTTTTGGACTCAATCAACAAATATTAAATAAAATGTAATAAAAAAAACATTTGTATATTATATAAAATATTATATTTATTGTATATTTAATATGAAATAATTAAAATGCAAAATACAAGTTTAGGATCCGTTTTTAATACGTGATAATATAAATCACGTTTTCCACAAAAATATTAAGACTAAATATTTCTTAATCAGAAAATCAGCATATTACAATGGTCATGTAACACTGAAGACTGGAGTAATGATGCTGAAAATGCACAGGAATAAATTACATTTTACAATACATTCACATAGAAAACAGCTCTTTTAAATTTTGTAAATATGTTTACCTATTTTTACTGTTTTTTTAATTAAATAATCAATCGTACTCACTACAAACCATTTAATGGTAGTGTATGTACATATTTAAATAAATATAGTTATAAATAAACAATTATTGTTGAGCCCTGAATCGTGTCCTTAAAGCGATCGATCAGTCTTATAAACAATTAAACAGCCAGAGACTTATTGCTTAGGCAATCACCTAGCAACCAGCATAGCAACAGCACACTAATGTGAAGAAAACCGTAATTTTCTTCAGAAAGTGTGAACATCCAGTTTCTCTCAGGGATTTCTAATGCTATGGAAACGGATCGAGTTGAAATAAAGTGAGCGTGCGGGTTTGCGGCACGTGCGGCGATGAATATGAGCTGACACCGTAATTATGTGTGTTAATTAGAGGCCTACTTTCAGCCATGGCTCTAGTGGAGGCAGGTGAAAGGGGCTACGGCCCTCGGGGACGGATACGTTTCACCGGCCGGGCGGCATCGTGACACGTTTCTACCCACGAATATGGCTGATGAGCTCATGGATTCCAGTAGTCTCAGCGCTCGCCGGCTCTTGTGTTTCCTCCCTCGGTAAGTATCTCTCGTTCTGTTTCTCGCCGTATCTCTCACTCCCACATGCGTACCCACACAGTCAAATTGATTAAAGCTTTTCTCCTGAGGGCGACTGCAGTGTGTGTATGTGTGTGTGTGTGTGTGTCTGTGAGAAGATCTGATGCGGAGAGGAAAACAGGAATAGATGGAATGGAAAAAAAGAAGCCGACGGGAAAACCGGAGGAAAGGGACCTGCAGAAGTAGACGCACAGAGAGAGCAGCCGCCCACGCTCTCCGTCTCAGCGAGACACTGCCTCCAACATTTAACAAGCCTCTAAAACAAAACTCATCACTCGTATGATGTGGACAAAAGTGTTACTCGCACATTATACTAGAATATTTGCAAAACACACACGTTTATATGGTTATAATAAGTATGAAAGAGAAAAACTATGACGTGTGGATGAGGTGGATGGAGGGGAAATGGCCGTGGGGAGGGTCTGGACAGGACAGCAGGAGAAAATGGAGACGCTGTTTTACCTGGCATCGGCTTCACTGTAATATTCTCTGGCTACGATGTCTTCAAACAGTTCGCCACCCGTCACACTGCAGGACAGAGAGAAGATATTGGTACCGATGTCACCATATTCACATTTATTCTGATTATTCAACTTCAGTTTGGTGTGCTTTCAACTGGCAGAGCAAAAACTGTGCATTCACATTGCTAAAGCATTTGCAGCATGGCTGGGTACAATGAAAATAAGAATGCAAACAAAATGAAACAACTTGAAATAAATAATGAAGTGAAAATATTTAAATATTAAATTAAAAATTAATAAAATGTAAAAAAAAATTTTTTTTGACATTTTTACTATTAATTAAATAAACTAAAACAAAATAAACACATTAATTAAAACAAAATAATTAATACATGATTAAAAAAATGTACTTAAATATTTTTGGATTAATACATTTTTACATTATTGTAATTTATGTACATTTATTAATATTTTTATTTAATGTTTTATTTTTAAATATTTTGAAATAATAAAAAAAATACATTTAAAAACTGTTAAATTAAATACTTTAAATTGAATAAACTAATAATAAAAATAAGAATAAAACTAACAATAAAAGGTAATAAATAAATGATAAAAATGTTGACATTTTGATACAAATTCAAATATTACATATAAAAATCAATCATGCTTAAAAAATATTAATAAATGTAAAATGTAACTAATAAAACTAATAAAATAAAAAATAATAAAATTAAAAAAGTATAAAATAAAATGTAAAATTATGAATTCAATAATCAATTAAATATTCATAAAATAAAATGTGAAAAATAGTAACAAAATAAAGAAAAATAATTTACAAATGTACTACTAATAAAAGTAATAAAATAAATACTAAATAAATACAATAATTATAACAAAATAATTCATTAATATACATTAACATTTTTAAAGTAAATATTTTGGATTTTACATTTAATTATTGTAATTTTTTCTTACTATTTTATTAATTGTATTATTTATTATTATTTGCATTTGTAATATTTTAAATATTTTTTATTTATTAATGTTTTTATATATAAAATTAAATAAACAAATGTTATAAAATAAAATTAAAATAACACTAAAAGCTAATAAATACATGATAATTAATATGTTAAAACTGTAATATAAACTCAAATATTATTTAAAAAAATAACACATTAAACAAAAATATTAATAAACGTTAAATGTAACTACTAATACAATTAATAATATAATAATTAAAAAAATAAAGAAAATTACAATATTTTAAATGAATAATCAAATAAATCTTAAGATTTGAAATTACATATTTTTGGCAAAAATAAACAAAATAAACTAAAATATATATATTTTTTTAAGCTACTAGCATAGGAAAAATACTTTATCCTATGCTAGGTTAGGTCTCATTTGGTTGACTCTCCTGAAGTGAAAACAGCATGAGAACAGATTGGCACACTGGCTCAATCAATGGCGCAGTCTTTAATTGTACTGCAGAGATCACATTTCACTTCCCAAATAACCTACAGTGCAAATGTACCAAAGGTAGCAAATAATGTATCAAGAAAAGAATGAATAAATAAATAAAGCAGCATTTATTAAACAAGCACAATTAAGGAAGACAAACTAAAGACAGCAGTATTGATCTAGTGTGGTTGTGCACGACAGAAAAAAGAAGCGAGAGAGAGAGAGAGAGAGAACGAGCGAGAGCAGTATGGATGGGGGAATCCTCTAGAAGAGAGAACACTGGGGCTTCGGGGGGGAAACCCCTGCTGCAGGATTTCTCTTCGGCTGGGCAGCCCGGCTCTGTTGCTATGGAAACTGGCTCTCGAGCGAGCGGGAGAGCAAGAGAGCGAGAGAGCGAAAGAGAGAGAGGGAGAGATAAAGAGAGATGCAAGGGGAAGGTAGAGTGGGTGGGCGTCTGTTGAAGCGCACCGAGCAAAAACAAAAGCAGAGAGAGCGATATTATGCGCCATATTATATAGCAGCACTTACAGGTCAAATAAGAGGTAATGGAAGCCTTCCTCTGATATACTGTCATGGAGCCGCACTGCGTTGAAGAGAAAGAGAGTAATAACATCGTGACATACTTTCATGTGCCATTCACTCAAATTCAAACAGCAGCCGTTTCATGGACTGAAATGAACAAGCATGCTTTCTATATTAATGCCCCTCGAGATCCCTTCAGCTCATTCAAACCCGAGCGTGTCGCACCTGCGTCCCGAATGACGGATTTCACACGGATTTCGTCATGAATGGAGAAGTTCAAGTATATTTGTGAAGCTGACTTTAATGGACTCACCGATATTAGGGTGCTTGAGCAGACGGCAGATACGGGCTTCCCGTTCCAGCTTCTGGTGATCTGGGAAAACAATGTTAAACGTCTTAAACATCATGTAAAAGAGAAACTGCAGATTGCAAAGTAGTTAAATGAGCAGCGTATTTTTTTTTAAATGTTAAAGGTATAGTTTACCCAAAAATGAAATTTCTCATATCAAGTACTCGCCCTCATGTCATTACAAAACTGTAAGACTCTTATTCATCTTTGGAACACAAATTAAGATATTTTTGATGAAATCTGGGAGCTTTTAAGGCCCAGAAAGGTAGTATGGACATCATTAAAATAGTCCATGTGACATCGGTGGTTCAACCGTAATTTTATGAAGCTACGAAAATACTTTTTGTGTACAGAGAACAAAAATAACAGCTTTATTTAACAATTTCATGTCTGTGCAGGGTCAGAAAGCTCTTGGATTTCATCAAACATATCTTAATTTGTGTACTCACGACATGAGGGTGAGTAATTAATGACAGAATTTTAATTTTTGGGTGAACTATCACTTTAAAAAAAGCTTTGAGCCCTGATGGGTCAAGTATGGTGACCCATCAGGGCTCAACGCTAAGGATTTTTTCTACTGACCCTGCCACCAAAAAAAGAACAGCTGCTGTTATCATTGTTTTGACACGTGTTATCTTTTATTTTAATAAATAAGCTTATACGACATCAAAATTTTACATACCAGTTTAATTGTACAATTCTCGATTCCAATTTCAATATAACAGCAAAACCTACTAGCCTAACAAATATAGAGTTCAAACATTATTTGTTTGTTCAAAAATTATTTTATTATTATTTTATTACAAATAAAACAAAAACAGCAGATGGACTGAATGAATGCAAATTCAGTCTCTGCCAGCAGGTGGCGCTTATGGATTAATGATACAGCGTTTCCATGGTTACCACTGTAAACAAAGCAGTGCCATGATGAGTCTCTCTGTGATCGCTTGACATTTCAAATGACAAGACTTAAAAACACGAGCAAATGATAAACTTATGTTTGGACGCAGCAGCGGTAATTCACTCCCCCCACCTACAAGACCTGCCGGACCTAAGACTCGAACCTGCAACCTTCGGGTTACAAGTCCAACTCTCTAACTATTAGGCCAGGGTTTATAGTTTGCACAAATCTTTAGTGGAACTGCATGGACTGTGAGGAACTATAAACCAGATAACCAGACAACCAAGTATTACAGCAAATCAGAGAAATCATTAAGTAAAAAAGTTACTTTAAATCTAAAATAACTGAAATAAAATATAAAAAATATTTCATCTATTTGCAAAGGCAACATTTCTAATTTTTGCTTAGTTTAACTTGAGGTAATTAAATGACAAACTAAATACTATAACTAAAATAATATAACTAAAATAAATAAAAAGGTATTGTGGCGGAAGGAGCAACACAGTGGGTGTGACATCAGGCCTCAGAGAGGCTTTTAATAAACATAAAATAAACAAAAGTGTCCAAAAAGGGGGAAATAAAGTGTCCAAAATAAACAGGGGATCTGGTGTCCTCGTCATGTTGAGGGTTCCATGAAGGAGGGGCGGTGTTCAAGAAGGAAAGGTCCAGGTAAGGGGCGGAGTCCGACTGAGGTCCACGGCACGAGGGGCGGCGGCTTCATCTAGCGGCTTCGTCCACCTTGACACACTGCACTTCCTGGAGAGTAAATGGCCCGGCATCTTGGCCTGTCAGCCGCCTCACGGGTGCGGTTCTCGTCCGGACCGCAGGTCCGGCAGCGTGTCACTTCGGCGGTGCTCATTCCCTCAACGCTCCCTTCCTGGACCCACGAGGACACCAGCGTGCATGCACGGGGAAGAGACCGGTCTCCCGAGGAGAGGTGCGCTCAGCATTTCAACAGCAGCGGTGATGAGGCTTAATTTGCGTCAGGTGCGCCTTATTACACACCACCAGACTTGGCTGTTTCGGTGCCCCTTCTCTCTCGTACGCCCGCTCCCGTCGGGAGCCTGGTGAAGGGCGGCGATTACCGGATGGGGTGACGATGATACGCAGGGGGGAGGCAGCTGACGCGTCACAGGTATACAGACCATTAAAAAAAAATGGAATAAAATGAGGAAAAAAAAAAAAAACATTTGATGTTTTCAAGGCCAAGAAAGGTATTAAGGACATCGTTAAAATAGTCCACGTGACATCAGTTGTTCAGCCGTAATTTTATGAAGCTACGAGAATACTTTTTGTGTGCAAAAACCCCCCAAAAATAACGACTTTAACAATTTCTTGTCTATGCAGGGTCAGAAAGCTCTTGGATTTCATCAAAAATATCTTAATTTGTGTTCTGAAGATGAACAAAGGTCTTACAGGTTTGGAACGACATGAGGGTGAGAAATTAATGACAGTATTTTCATTTTTGGATGAACTATGCCTTTAAAAAAGCTTTTTTTAAACAATTAATAGTTTGCACAAATCTTTTGTGGAATTGCATAGACTTTGAGGAAGTTAAGCTACTATGAAATCATGTTAGCCCTTTCAGTTTCACATGACCTTTAGTTAACCGCAACCCAACATATGCCAGATTACCAAGTATTACAGCAAATCAGAGAAATCATAACTAAAAGTAAAACCATAAAAAGTTACTTGAAATCTAATAAAAAATAACTGAAATAAAATATAAAAAAAATATTTGCTATAGTTTTATAGCTATTTGCAAAGGCAACATTTGTCATTTTAAAACAACATAATTATCTTGTTAAAACTGCACCTTTTCTCGTAATAATGAGATGTTTTCTCGTTAAAACAACAAGTCATGATATAAATGATATATGTTGTTTTTAAATGATATATGATATTATAAAATAATATAACCAAAATTAATAAAAAGTATACAGGCCATTAAAAAAATGATTAAAACTTTAAAATTAAATAATCTTTATATATTACCAAAAATACAACAGTATATCAATAATACTAAAAAAAAAAAACTGCAGTAGATTCAGCCTGTCAGAAAACCATGTGGATGCAAATACACCATACTGAAATGGAAAACAGTTTATTTGTGAAACCTTTGATACATTTTTTTTTTCAGGATCCTTTGATGAATAGAAAATAATGTATTACCATCAAATAATTTACTTGCAATAGATTTTTATAACATTATAAATGTATTTTCTGTCACTTTTGAACAATGTAATACCTCCGTGCTGAACTGAAATTCTCATTTATTTCAAATAAATAATTAAATCTGACTTTTTTTTTGTAAATGGATTGTTTAAAAATGACACCAATGTTTTGAAAAAACCTTGCATTTAAGTTGTCATCACAGGATGAGATGTGCAATGTTGGTGTTTAAAAATAGAAAAACCTTCATAATTAATTTCACATCTTTTGAACAAAACACAAGTTTTTTTATATCATTCTGAAGGATCGTGATATTTGTTTTTCCCTCCAGTCAAACAGTTCCTGCTCAATTCACACTGATCTCAGATCAAATCTTGTTATGCCCTTTTAAAGCGGTCTGCACGTCACTTCAAACACGGCAGCAAAGGTCAGACTCAGCATCTCGCAGACCACAGGATCTACTGTAAACCACACGGCCAACCAGTGGCTAAAGATCATGCAACCTCTGCTAGTTTAAATGTGTGGCGCACACGCTCGACTCCAACGAATCTGCATGATACGGAGAGACAGACGAGCGCAGCCGAGAGGCCTGGACCGCTCCGGCACACCCCACGGAGGAAGCCTGCTGTCTGCCATGCATGAGTCATACGGGAAAGAGGACAGCTGGGAAAGAGGCCGTAGATCGTCTTCAGCGATTCACGATTTAGAGTCTTGATAAAAACACACGGCTGGCTGTCGATCATCCCAGCATCATTAAGTGCTTCCAGATGGATCGCAGCTACTGTTAAAATGTCTGATTGGGGATGTTTAACATGACAAATCACATTTTCTTTTGAAGTACTATAAAAACATGCATTACTTCTGAGCTACAAATAGAATCAAAACCCAATTCTAAGATAGAGGGTGTAAAAAAGTAATTAAAAAAATAGGAGTGTTTTGGGTGCAAAAACACCATTCAAAATTTTGAGGTTGGAAAGATTTTTAATGATTTTTTAAATTAAGCTGCATTTATTTGATCAAAAATACAGTAAACATAGTAATATTTAACTGAAACCTTTAATTTTAAAAAAAAAAAAAAAGATAAATTTTCAAAAGAACAGCATTTAATTGAAACAGAAATATTTTATAACATTTTAAATTAACTTAACAGTATTAATTTCTTTAAAAATAAAGAATAATTATAATAGTATTATCATTACCTAAAATTAACCTAAAAAACATTTTTGTTACATGAAATAAAACAACCTTTAACCGAAATAAAAAAAAATGTTTAAAAAAAATGTAAAATGTTATATACATATAAATAAATAAATACATACATTCGAAATACATTAAAAGTTGCAAAAAATAATTTTGTTTTATTTTAGGCTAATTCGAAGTACTAAAATAAACTGAAACGGGCAAAAAGGTTATGGTTATGACAAAGGTTATGACAAAAAGTAATTTATAGGGGAAAAAACTAATAAAAATGACAGAAACTAAAAAAATGACTAAATCTTTAACTAAAATTAAAATGAAAACGGAAAATGAAAATGAAAAAAAAATTAAAATGTTAATTAAAACTACAGTCGTATATGAATTAAACTTACACTGCTATTGTAAAATATTATTTCAGTTAAAAAAAATTATTTGAATATATTTTAAAATGTAATTTATTCCTGTGATGCAAAGCTGAATTTTTAGCATCGCTACTCCAGTCTTCAGTGTCACATGATCCTTCAGAAATCATTCTAATATGCTGATTTATTATTAATGCTGAAAACAGTTGTGCTGCTTCATATTTTTGTTGAAACTGTGCTAATTTTTTTTTCAGGATTCTTTAATGAACGAAGTTCAAAAGAACAGCATTTATTTGAAATAGAAATATTTTACAACATTATAAATGTCTTTCAAAATAAAACAAAAAAGAATACTGTACCAAAACTTTTAAATGTTACAAGCAGACCTCAGGGAATAAATAACATTGACATTAAAAATGCATGATATCGTTTAAATCGCTATTGAAGCTGCAGTCAGTTTACGGAACATCATTGTGGCCTCACTAAAACCCTCCCAAACATGCTCACACACACACACAACAGCTCGTGAAGTTGTCACATCGAGCAGTGTGACTGGTGTGAAGCTGTGAGAATGCTGACACCCAAACACCACAAAACGCCTCTGCAGCAAAGAGCATCAGACCCTGCCGAGATGACAGAGAAAGACTCATGCCATCACCACACTACAGTAATGAAGCACACCTGTGAACATCACTCACATTGCAGTCATATTCTACAATTAAGAAGTGTTTTATGTGTTGAAAACACTCATAAGATGTCTAACATTTTGAGTTAAATGGATGTTTTGTTACTGTATCTCCAAGATACACGCGAATTACTGCCTGAATCCCATCAATATGTAAATTAACTCATAAAAATGGCATTCTCTACCCATTTTACCATAATGTGACATATTCCATAAGGGCTGCAAATTTTTTTTTTGTTTCTAATTTTTTAAACAAAATTAGAAATACTACTATTGCAAATTGTAAAGCTATATTTAAAAAACTATTTAAAAAAAAATTTATTTTATTTTACAACAAAACTGTTAAATTACAATACTAACATTTGTTGTCTTCATTTATTAATTTTCAAACGTTAAACTAAACTACCATGCTTTTTTGTCAGAAAAGTAAGAAATATTACTTTTGTAACATTTTACTGTAAAAAACGTTTTATTTAAAAAATGTATTTTACAGTAAAACTGCAAAATTATAACACTAACATTTACTGTCGTCTTTATTTATTTTCAGATGTTTAACTATCAAGCTTTTTTTGTCAGAAATTACTTTTGTTACATTTTACTGTAAAATAAACATTTTATGATTTTTTTTTATTTTACAGCAAAAATGTAAAATTACAGATTCGATTTGTTCATTTTTAAACATTAAACTCACAAGCTTTTTGTCAGAAAAGTAAAAAATATTACTTTTGTAATATCTACCGCAAAATAAACATTTCAGGAAAAATTTTATTTTACAACAAAACTGTAAAATGATCATACTTTATTCATTCTCAAACATTAAACTATTAAGATTTTTTGTCAGAAAAGTAAGAAATATTATTTTTGTAACATTTTACTGTAAAATAAACAATTTAAAAAACACATTTTTACAGCAAAACTGTAAAATTACAATACTAACATTTATTGCTGTCTAAATAAATAAATAAGTTTTTTCTGCCAGAAAAGTAAGAAATGTCACTTTTGCAACATCTCACTGTAAAATAAATAGATTTTATGAAAAAATATATATATATTTTACAGCAAAACTGTGAAATTACAATGCTAACATTTTTGTTCTCTTAATTCCATCATTTTAAAATGTTAAACCATCAAACTTTTATTTCTCCAAAAAAAATACTTCTGCAGTATTTTACTGCAAAATAAACACTTTGTGAAACAAATATTTTATAGTAAAACTGTAAAACTACAACACCAACATGTATTGTTCTCTTCAAGCTTTTATAGAAAAATAAGAGATGATACTACTGTAATAGTGAAGTAAACTAAAGTAAAAAAAAAAAAAAAGAATTTTTAGAAAAATATTTAACAGCAAAATTGTAAAATCACAATAGTAACTTTTATGGTTCTCATAATTTATTCTATGTTAAACTACCAAGCTTTAATTTAGTCAGAAAACAAATATTTCTCAGCTGCAAAAATAACTTGCATTAAAAACCCAACTGACTTTTAAAAGTCATACAGAGGGTGTAAAATGATAATAAAAACAAAATTATGAGTGCTTATTATTATTATTATTACACCATAACAACACTTTTTTCCAGTCACTGATATTTATTCACAAATATCTTTTCCCAAAATGTGCAGAAATTTACTTTGATTAATAGCGCCATCCTAAAACCACCAGGACTTAAGTTTATCTATTGGGAATTGATTAATTGCACATTTAGCTGACGCTTTTATCCAAAGAGATATACTAACGAGAAACATCACAATCAATTCATCATAGGCAAAGAACATATTCCAACAAAATGCCCAGGATAACCAAATACAGGCAATTTTGTCGATGCAAACAAATTTGCCAGGAGGTAAACTAAAGATAATTGGTGTTTCACACAGAGGGAGCCACTTATTTGAGGCCAACTGTATGCAATCAAATGCAACTGTGCTCACGTTTGCATGGCAGGATAATAGGCCCGTCAGAAACAATTACAGCTCAAACAATCGCTTTTATCACTACTTATCCCAGCGGTAAGCCGTTAAAATTGGAAACAATCACAGAGTCGATTGCCCCGATCAACCTAGTGCTGCATGCGTGTGTGTGACACTTCGGGTAAATCCAGGTCAACTCCATACTGCATTGCAGGTGCTGCGATTATGCACATAAAGTATTCACAGCAAATCACAACTTCCCCAAAGCAGCTCTTGTTGTTGTGTAATAAGAGAATCCTTCTTGAGGAGGGGGTCTGTGTCGTTATTGGCTGCACTCGGTGTCAATCACTCTACCCAGGCCCCACCCCCTCACATTTGTTCCAGTTTCCACTTGCCACATTAACTCTTTCAGCACTGCCACTGCGTTCACATGACTCTAAACCCTGTTTCCGCAGCAAAACCAAGATAATATGAACGCATCCTGATGTCTGATTGAAAGCGAATCGTCACATGGGCGTCAGGGGACAGTGAGGTGTCAGATGTGGTCACAAGCTGAGTCAAAACAACAGCAGCGATGACGAAGCGCCAATCTGAACTTTTTCCACTTGAAGTGTGGCATGGCTTTGTTTCAGAAGCACAGCTTCAAACAAAAGGCTCTCATGTTGAAGTACTTGAAGCTGCTCCGCAGCACCGTGGGTGTGTGTTCGAGCGTGTACACGAGTCCCGTGCTCTTGGCATGTTGGCCGGACAGACATGCTGTCAGCGGCGTGCCAAATGGTCAAGCTGCCTGTGATGACCTGCAGACCGTATGATTGGCCCCAGTGCGCCAACACTTCCCAAAACACACCCAAAATATCACACAGCACCACAACAAACATGTCAACTACGAGTGCTGACATCTTTATATTTACCTAGTCATTTAAAGTGACCATATTATGCTTATTTACAAGTTCATATTTTAATTTTTGGGGGCTGCTAGAACTTTTGTTAAGGATTACACAAAAAACAAGATGTTTTGTAGAATGTAAGTAACCAAACAGTTGCTGGTAGCCATTGGCTTCATAGTATGGAGAAAAATACTATAGAAATCAATGGGGACCAAAAACTGCTTGGTTACCAACATTCTTCAAAATATCTTCTTCTGTGTTCAACAAACGAAGGAAACTCCTTCTGCTTTTTTTATTTTTATTATTATTATTATTATTTTTATTTAGTCCTACTCTTGTGTCAAATGCCATTTTTAGCTTTTATCATATTTAGTCAGCGTATCCTGTCCATGTTTTAGTTGACTAAAAGTCTGGGAATTTTTAGTCTAGTTTGACTCAAATAAAACTTAGCCACAATTTAGTCATGCTGCAAAATGTTTAAACTGATAACCACTATTATTTTCAGTGTTTCCCCTGCCATTATATTAGGGGGGGCAGCCCGCACCCCCAACGGCACCACCCCCCACCACATGAATGGTGGAGATTTTCAACATCTGCATCTTACTACATGACGACATAAACGCTTTAACTTGATCTCTACAGCTGCTGTGAGAGTCACTTCATGTGAATTTTACCATTTCATTTGAGAAAATTAGCATCATATCATAGTGTATACACAAAAACTTCCCAGCAACCTGTCTAAATAAAAGTATGGTTTAACATGTAACAGAAATATATAGTCTTGTATAACTTTTGTACAGTATAATGTAGCTGTTTATATATTCCTATTTCTGGCTAATTTAAATAAAACAATTAAATGATAAAAATAAAGATTACAACAAGATTAACCACCTAATTGTAAAAAAAAAAAAAATACTACAATTATTATTAACTTTTTTAACATAATTTTCACACAATTTTCCTTCCATGTATTAATTTTAACTAGGGTTGTCAAAACGTACCGGGTTCAGTACTTTCAGTTCTGAAATTTTAAAAACATCCATTTCCCGCTCACATTTGAGCGCTGTTGAGCCGATGTTTAAACATCGCTGATTGGCCATAGTGTTCACGCGCTCAACAGACTTGACTGTGACTGGCTACAATGATAAGCGCTTCACGCTCCTCTGTCAGCGGATCCATCTATATGCAGATGTATAAGGGACACGCTGACACACGTGGCTTTCAAACGCTCCAGTTGTGCTTATGCGCGAGCGCTCAGTGAAGAGCGTGAAGCGCCAATCACAGTCATGTCTGTTGAGCGCGTGAACACTATGGCCAATCAGCGATGTTTAAAAATCGGCTCAACAGCGCTCAAATGTGAGCGGGAAATGGACGTTTTTAATTTTTCAGTACCAAAATTACCGAACCCGGTACCTCTAATTTGAACAGTAAACCTGTTTGTTTGCCAAAAAATAAAAGGGTTTAATATTCATTTTATTAAAAATAAACGTTTAATGCCTTCATTTGATTATCAGAAAAATTTAAATACAAAAATCCCTGAAAAAAAAAGAAAAAAGGAAAAGAAAAAGATTGTAGGTTCCTATTGTTCAAAATGTTGAAATTGAGATTTTTTGACTTATTTTTTTCACTGAAATAATGTTTTTGTTATTACACAGAGAGTAAAGTACCGAAAAAAAAGTACAATTGGGTACAGGGTACTGGGTACTGACCCGACACCTGACCCCTGAACAATAAGTGTAATACTGCTTTAAATTGTTGATGTTTTTCCAAAAAATATTAAAAAGTTTTCTGTTTAATTTAATTGCATTTTTGTTTTTGTTTTTCTGAGCAAAAAATAAATATTATACATTTTTTCCCTAATTTACAGAAGACACCCACTAAAATGTCATGCAGCATAACAATCTTGTCAAGCATATTTACAACAAAAATCAATTTATGACATATTAAAAGATGAATTTCTTTCACCCCAAATACTAATTAGTTGTAATTCTACATTTTTAAAATTTGCCACTATCCTAGGTTTTGCCCATTTGTCAGAAACACAATCAAATTTAATATGCTCCCTTATTCTTTTATATATTTTAATATGTATAAGTCAGAATAAGCATGCTGTTTGAATTTTTACATAAATATTGTGTTACAATGAATGGCAATGTAACATTATTTCAACCAATTTTGACATTTTACTCTCCAAAAACTTTGAAAACCTTAAGTAAGTAGACACTTTACTTACATTTAATTACATTTAGTGTACTTTCTATAAACATAAAATCACTTCCGTAAATTTCTTTTGACGTGGACATCTTAACGTCTTCGACCCACATAAGAATACTGAATAAATATTAAATATGCTAATTATTTATGTTTGAAATGCATGTCGTTTTAAATTATTTCAAGCTGTTTGCTACTATTTTAAGCCATTTCAGACCACTATAAATACATTTTAAGGTATGTATGAAATATCTGTAAAAGACCCAAAAATATCCACAGGTTCATCCATCTCAAAGTGCAAACCAGCCCCCTTTTCCCCGTCCAGAAACATTTTCCAGCAGTCATGATTTACCTCTTGCTGAGAGCTTTTTGGTGTTGATGATTTTGGCAGCATGCTCTTGGCCCGTGCACAGCTTGACACAACGTCGCACGACTGAGAAGGCCCCCCTGAAGAAACAGACAGAGAAGAAAATACAGCGTTGAACCCAAAAAATCAGTTCAAAACCCTTCAAAAATAGCTTAAAGGGACACTTCTGTTCTCTATTTGTGTTCCACGGAAGCAAACGTTTTATTTTTGGGTGAACCGTTACGAAGAACAACCGCTGTGCACATCTATACCTCTTTACCAAAAGCATCAACAGAGCCAGATCAGAAATGAAAACAACACGCAGGTGTTTGATGCGCAAATATTCATGATATTCACATGGGAACCAAATGTAGAACACACTCTGTCTTTCAAAAGCCTCCTTGAGTCTATTTTCAGAAAGACCTGTGCTAAGAAAATCACTTGAGACAGTCATGATAACGGTCTGATGTCATTCCTTACTGGCTAATTTTAGCACACCTTGTTACAGTTACACAATACACTCGGCATGTCTCAAGCAGCCGCTCTGGATCCGTGACTTCCCTCCCCTCACCGACAGGCTCAAATGCCCTTGGAGACACCCATGTGATGTTAACATGTGATAAAAACCGACCATATGCCCCTCTGTGACCTCAGGCAAATCACCTGCGCACGATTCGCTTGGCTGCCGGACTAGAAGAAATGAAGAAGCCTGGGAGATCTTGGGCGTCGCTGGATGCGGATCATTATTCAAAGCATCACGCAAGAGGTGTAAATGTCAATCATACAATTTCAAAAAGTGTCTTTTAAGATATGATAATACGACAAGGAGTACCATGCAAATTAGCAATGAATTTTAAAATTCTAGCTAATATCAATAAGCCTATCCACCTTTTTTTCTTGTAAGAGCGGGCGCGGCCATTTGTAAATTTTATGGGTCTGGTTTCCGGTCTCATCTGCGTCCAGCTATTTTTAGCTGTACAAAACAGCTTGTTTTGCTTGATATTGCAAATTGATGTGTCTTACCGTATTATTTTAATGTATTATCTTAATTATAAGCACACTGATTTGTAGTGCAAACAGTTTTACTGTTTACTGCAAGTTAATTTCAATTGAATACTAAATTTTAGTTCAGTTTAAAATTTAGCACTCATTTTAATTTGATGTACTAAAATTGAAATTAAAATTAATAAAATTATATACAGTGTAAAACTGACAAGTGCAAAACTGAAATCGAAATGGATAAGAACTATAGACATAAAAAAAATTAAAAATGATCAAATCACACAACAAAATTACTAAAACTTTCATTAAAGTTAGAATTAAAACAGAAATAAAAAACTGATTCTTAATAATATAATATATAAGTATCCTAATCGTAAGTATAACACTGCCGATAACTTATTAAAAATGACATGCATTTTATTTTGTAAAACTACAGTGTAAAACTAAAATAAAAATCAATAAAAACTACAGACAGAAAAAAATACTAAACATGATCAAAATACACAACAAAATGAAATTATTACTAAAACTTTAAAGTTAAATTTAAAACATAATAAAAATAAAAACTATTAACAGAATTTGTAATAGTATACTAATTTCAAGTATAACTTAATAATCTAACTTATTAAAAAATTATTTACATTTTACTGCAGTGTAAAACTAAAATAAAAATTAATAAAAACTAGCCTATAAACATAGAAAAAAACAAAAAACACTAAAAAGTATCAAAACACACAACATTACTAAAAACTTTAATTATAATTAAAATAAAAAATAAATAAAAAATAAAATATTAAAAAATCTAATAATATTCTAATTTCAAGTATAACACTGCCAATAACATACTAAAACATTTTATTTTGTAAAACTGCAGTGTAAAACTAATAAATAATACAAATGAACAAAAACTATACAGACATATAGAACACAAAAAAAATAAAAATTACCAAAACACACAACTAAATTACTAAAACTTTAATTAAAATTGAAATATAATAAAAATATAAGTGATTCAAAAGGTTAATAAAATCTATAATAGTATCTTAATTTCAAGTATAACACTGCGCATAACTTATTAAAAATTATGTATATTTTATTTTGTAAAACCGAAATAAAAATTAAAAACTACACAGACATATAAAAAAGCACTAAAAATGATCAAAACAACAAAATTACTAAAACTATGATTAAATTTAAAATGACTACATAATAATAAATAAAGACTGATTCAAAAAAAAATTATTAAATTTATGAGTATCCTAATCTCAAGTATAACATGTATGCTGATAACTTATTACAAAATTATGATATTAAAATTCCATATCTTGTCTACATAAATGTGCAATAAAACACTAAAAATTAAACTTAACTACATCAAAAGCTACAAGTTGATGTAGGCATCGAAACATTACAAATTATAGTATGAAAAATAGATATTCATTTTAAAAATTTGCTTAACAATTCACAGCTATTAAACTATTAAATTCTTAGTGCTTTTAAAGATGAACTTTTTGGGAGTGCAAAACTAAATATTAAATATTGACCTATACATAAATATATATTTTATAAATACATACTGCATATAACTAAATATAATGATATATGCATATGGTAATAAAGTACCATAGTATTACCATTACATTAGAGTTGCAAAACGATTAGTCATGATTAATCGATTCAAAATAAGTTAATAAGTTAATAATAAGTTAATGTATATAATGTATATATGTGTGTGTATTTTTATATACATAAATATACACAGTACACACGCATATAGTATTCAAACAAAAAGTTTTATTTTGAATCGATTAATCGCGACTAACTGTTTTGCAGCTTTAATTAATATCTGATAAATATCTGTACGGTCAGCATATTTACACATTAACATTTATAATGTAGAGGTTGACAATATGTTTTATGATGGCTGATATGAAGCCAGTATATATGATACCACACTATTTAATTTAAAGACAGTAAAAACATGAGCATAACAACTGCTGCAATTAAATTGATTTTGCATAATATTTACTAAAATAATCCTTTTATATTTACTAAAGTAAAAAATCTCATCGCTGTTACAATAAAAGTTCCGCTTGTGACATTTATCGACCAAAAAATAAAATCTTATCAGCCGATGGCGATAATTAAAAAATGTAAAATATCAGCCAATAACCTCATCCAACTACTAATGTCAAGTATTATAATTAATGAAATCTAAAACCATTGCTTGCCAGTGTGAGGGAAACAAAACTTTCAAGAAGAAGAAAAGAAACTTCTCGACTAATAAAGCAGAAGGTTAAAGTGTCACAGCCATGAGCCATGCACCCTTGACCGGACAGAGGCCTGGAGCCAATGAGGCCGGAGAGCCGTCTGTCTGCAGCTCGTGCGCTCTGTTAGCAAACGTGTAGTTTCATTAGTGCTGGAAACAGCCTGAGTGTCTCAGTGGAGACATTGAGCTGATTTACTGCTGTCGGCCTGTCAGGAAGACCAAACCCCCCCCTGAGCTGCGGGCTGCTGAGGTGTTTAGGGTAAACTGCCACACCACACACATTTACAAACCGGAAAAAAAAAAAAAAAAAAAAAAAACTGTAACTTTGTTCTGACAAATAACCCTACATATAACTATAATAAATTATAAAATGTTATTTAATTCATAATATAATATAATATATAATAAAGGCTGCATTTATTTAATCAAAAATATGGTTAAAAACAGCATTAATTTGTAATAAATATTATAATATTAAAATTATTACAATTTAAAAAATGTTTTCTATTTGAAAATGCCACACAGCACACATTCACAAACCAAAAAAAAAAAAAAAAAAAAAAAAAAAAAAAAGCAACTTTGTTTTGACAATTAATCCTAAATATAACTATAAATTAAATTCTAAAATGTAATTTAATTCATATATATATAATATAATATAATATAATAATTACATTTGGACAAGTTTAAAGGTGATTTTTCTCAATATTTAGATTTTTTTGCACGCTCAGATACCAGATTTTCAAGTACTTGTATCTTGGCCAAATATTGTCCTCTCCTAACAAACCATACATCAAAGCTTATTTATTCAGCTTTCAGAAAATGTATAAATCTCAATTTCAAAAAATTGACCCTTACAACTGGTTTTGTGGTCCAGGGTCACATATAATATAATATAATGTAATAAAATAAAGGCTGCATTTATTTGATCAAAAAAAAAAAACATTTAGCTATAATAAATTATAAAATGTTATTTAATTCATAATATAATATAATAAAATATAATATAATATAATATAATATAATATATAATTAAGGCTGCATTTATTTAATCAAAAATATGGTTAAAAACAGCATAAATGTGAAATATTACTACAATTTAAAAACTGTTTTCTAATTGAAAATGCCACACAACACACATACACAAACCAAAAAAAAAAAAAACAACAACGTTGTTCTGACAATTTACCCTACATATAACTATAAATTAAATTCTAAAATGTAATTTAATTCATAATATAATATAATATAATATAATATAATATAACATAATATAATAATATATTACATTTGGACAACTTTAAAGGTGATTTTTCTCAATATTTAGATTTTTTTTGCACGCTCAGATTCCAGATTTTCAAGTACTTGTATCTTGGCCAAATATTGTCCTATCCTAATAAAGCATACATCAAAGCTTATTTATTCAGCTTTCAGAAGATGTATAAATCTCAATTTCAAAAAATTTACCCTTATGACTGGTTTTGTGGTCCAGGGTCACATATGATATAATATAATAAAGGCTGCATGTATTTGATCAAAAATATGCTTAAAAACAGCATTAATGTGAAATATTACTACAATTTAAAAACTGTTTTCTATTTGAACAGATTTTGTATGCATATAATATCATATATATATATGTATATTTACTTACAGTATGAATAAAATGTACAGTTATCTAAAAAACTGTCAAGAAAGGCTAAACTGCATGTCTCCACCACAAACTGAGGATGTGGTCAAATATTCAGTTCAGTATGGCGAAGATCTGCTGAAATGTCACACACACAAAATGTTTAAAAAGTTGTAAATGTCTATTTCTCCTCAGCGAGCGGGAATATACTCTACGTTAAGATGAACTGAAAACGAAACCCACAGAGTATTAATAAAAACGAGAAGTTTAAAAAGTTATGAAACTATAAAACAGCTTCTAAGAGAAGTCTGTATACTACTATTTGTGTTTTTATGATCGTGGGCAACATGCGTGGGACTCATTTAATAATTCAGGAGAAAAAGGTTCAAAAGAAACGCAATACTGACTGACTGGAGGAGAAGGAGGGGGGGCAGAGAGAGTAAAATAATTTCCTAACGTCAGGCCGCAGGCATGTCTCACACACACACACAGTCAGATTATAGACAGCAAACAGCCGCCCGGGCAGCTCTCACAGCTCCAAATGTCACTGGACAGAACGACACAATGTAGCGACCCTTCACTGACTTTATGATACATTGTAACATTCATTACAGAACTCTTGATACATTGTATCGAACCGTAACATAGACTCTCAGTACAAAAAGATACAAAATATGTACACTTTAGATATTAATATGTACTTTTAAAGTGCTAATGTGTACCTTAAGGTACAAATTAGGGGTTAATGAGGTACAAAAATGTCCCTTTTAGTTTTTGTACCTATAGGATCCCGCCCCAGCAACAGCTTTGTACCTTTTTCCAAAGAGTGTAGAGATACAATGCAGCGACCCATTGGCCTGATTAAACTCTAAAACGTATCACCCGAACGTAACCTCCAAATAACCTGCCGACAGCTGATAATTATGATCAGACATGTGAAATATATTCACTGTAATTCGCTCTAATGTTTCCTGACAGCTCCTCTGAGCTTTCTGCATGAAATGCACCATCCAATACCCTCATGATTATGTTAAATACTTCCATGCATATTAATGCAACTCCACAGACATGCAATCTCTGTAGATTAACATGCAATATCTTGTAAATTAACCCCTGATTGATCACATTTTATCTTTGATTCACTATAAGAGCTCATTAGCAAATGCATTTCAATGCAACTCCCTATTATTTTGCATATAAAAAGCATGCAACATCCTCAGATTTAACACCTGCATGTTCTGAGACTGTACGCACATAAATATTCACTGTAATATGCACAGTGGTGGGTGTACTTAAATGCAACTCCCTCTAATGTTTCCTGACAGCTCCTCTGAGCTTTCTGCATGAAATGCACCATAGGGGCCACAAAACATGCAACATCCTCAAAATTAACCCCTGACGGCTTATATTTATGAGCGCAGACAGTTAAAATAAACACTGTAGTGGGGGCATTTGAATGCAACTCCCTCCGATGTGTCCTGACAGCTCTTTTGTGCATCCTAAACGAGATGCATCGAGTTCAAACGCACCAAAAAGCATATGCATATAGTAAATATGTAAACATTCACTTTAACATACATGATAAGACATTATTTAATGAGGATTCACTCAATGCATTTCTGACGTCAAACATTCTCATTAGATCGCTGTTTATCATCATACACTCAATATAGTTAAATAGTAGTGGGAGTACTTAAACGCAACTCCCTCTAATGTTTCCTGACAACTCCTCTGGGCTTTTGCATATGAATTTACATTCAAGAAATGTGCGATATCAATACAAAACACGTATAAACACCAGCAGAAAAAGCCAATCTTACTTTCCAAGTTCTTCATACAGCTGGTACTCGTCGGTGAAGCGTGTGCAAGTTGTCGTTGCCATTTCTCAGCCCTCAGCGTTCACGGCAATATCCGAGCTGTGTTTCCAGCACTAACTTACGATTATTCTTCCGTGCCTTCGACTTGCGGGATTTTTGAGGACAAAACTTAAACGTGGATACGGATTCAAGTGAGGGAGAGGCTCGCCGACGAGCAGGCTCGACTGCTTTACCGACCTCTCACCGAATGCGCCGTTCAACTGCAGTGCACTTGTTTTCCGCTGTGTGAGAGACGCGCTCTGTCACCGCTGGAGGGCGCGGCGGAGCTACTGATTGTGTCGTTACACCTGCAACATCTTTTTAGCGTTTACACCTTTTTAGTAAGTGTATCGACAGGTGATCTCATTATGATACTAATAAGGCATTTAGAAATTAATTTTGTGCAATTCAACTGCCAAATGTATTGTGAAAGTGAACATTTGTGGGACCTATACCCAGCGATGGGAATAACGGCGTTATAAATAAACGGCGTTATTTTTTCAGTAACGAGTAATCAAACGAATTACTGTTTCCTACGTTACAACACCGTTACCATTACTGCCAATAAATACGGCGTTACTATCATTTATTATAATATTATTATCATTTTATTTTTCAGTTCATCTGAATGGATGCGCAGCGTACCTGTATTTGACGAGCTGTAAACTCTAGTGTAAAGGCACACGACTAGCCGTCACTTTGTCTCACACACCCAAAGAAAGATACATATTTTCCTCTCAAAACAACGGGGCTCCTTTGGAATACTTCAGCTTTTAAGAACTGTTGGTTTCTCCGGTAGTAGGCGGGACTAATGTGCAAACAGCAATCTCATTGGCTGGCGCTCACCTATTATCGTCCCTGTTTTGATTATAGCAAATCAGTTCGAGCGAACGCAGACAACGTGATTAATATTCATGAACCCAGCAGCTCATTAAACCTTGTTGTGTTTAATATTGTTATTAATAGTAGAATTCGTGGTAGTAACAAGACGTTCATAGAAACACTAAATTACAAACAATATCACCATCAGTCCTAAGTTCAGTCAACATGACAAACATGCATTCATACATGGTTATTCTAATTAAAGTTCTAATGGCTAAAGCTGAATGCTAATTATAATTATAATATTATATCAGATATTTAATATTAGTCTGGTGAGTAAACTAAAAATTTAATTAATTTAATTAAAATTTCATTCATTTAACATATTTAATATTGGGGTCATCCAAGTTAGTTAATATACATATATATATATATATATATATATATATTTTTTTTTTTTTTTTTTTTTTTTTTTTAAACCAACGTAATAGTTTCTTTCCCTGGTAATTAGTTACTTTTATAATGATGTAACTCTGTTACTAACTCAGTTACTATTTGTGAGAAGTAACTAGTAACTATAACTAATTACTTTTCAAAGTAATGTTTCCAACACTGCCCACAACAACATTGAAATAGTGTAGATTAGTGTACAATGTTTTATATTTATTTTATAGTTATATTAAATAAGTTTTTTTTAAGTAACGCAATAGTTACTTTGCCTGGTAATTAGTTACTTTTATAATGATGTAACTCAGTTACTAACTCAGTTACTATTTGTGAGAAGTAACTAGTAACTATAACTAATTACTTTTTTAAAGGTACGTGCCCAACACTGCCTATACCTCATTATCTCATTCTACAAATTATAGACAAGGTTGCCAGGTGTGCATAACAAAACTAGCTCAATAGCCAATCAAAAATAGTCCAAAAGTATCCCAATGACCATATCCCAATATCAAAATATGCAATTCCCATACCATACCTATATTTTACGATCACTGTTGAAAACCAATATATCATAGCGAGCATAAACACAGTTTAGAGCCCTCCTTCACAAAATTTAACATCTACCACAGTTTTATCATTGGTATAAAAATATATATAATAATTCAGTACAAGCATTTCAGTCAAATATATTTAATGCAGTGTGTCAAACTATTTACCCGCAAGGGTAAAATCAACCCAGGACAGCAGTTTAAAAGTAGCTCAATTCCGCGGGAAAACTGCGGACTTGGCAACCCTGGTTTATTTTCGTGCATTCAACCAAATGGCGTTTTGAGCTGATAAATCAAAATTTGGCCTTTAATTGGCCATTGCATTCAAAAGCTCAATAGATACGTGTGTGATTGGTTATAATGCTCAACGCTCGCAAAAAAAAAAAAAAAAAAAAATTGACAGATTTTGTAAAAAAAATATGTTTATACTGTTATCACTGTTTTCGTGCATGTTGAAGTGAATAGAGGCTTTGGTCACTTACCCGGATGTGCGGCCATATTTGGCGATACTCGGATGTAAACAACAGCATGGATTGCTCTGTTGATGTACTACTGAATACGTTGTTCTGCTAATTTATGCTGTTTAAACCATGAAAAAACGTGTGGAAGCTGTAAAATCATGTAGAGTAGGACTATTGTGACAAACTAAAGTTAATAGGTGGTAAAGATATGTATGATCAGTATTAGGGTATTAGTTTAATATTTCACCTACCTGACCGAAAATGATAAGAACAAACACAAATGTTGTCAAGATTCTTGCCCTGGTTCAATTTAAACACCTGTTGTTCCTCAGACAGTTTTTTGCACTCTTCTTCTTGATTTGTTATAACTTTTGGCAGTCTATATTAATCCAAAATATTTTTCCCGGTCCGACCGAATTAGTACAGCTCAAACCATGACAATAATTGACCATTTTCAGCAGCAATAATCAGCAAATTATGCGAGTTTCGTTTGGTTCAGTGGAATTGTTTACATTCAATGTCGCCAATATGGTCAACTGATGACGTGTCGTGAAAACACTTTATACATAAATTTAATGTGTAAATGAATGCCTGTAATAACATTAAAATATTAGTATTAAAATATGTGTAGATAAATTTTAATTATGCTTTAATTATGTTTACCTATTTTATATTTTTAGTACAGCAGGGTAAATATGAGGTAACACTCAAATTGCTAAAGCATTGAAAATTCCCATTTCCAACTCAGCGCAATAATTTAGAGGTTTCAGTCAACAGTAAAAGTTGTGAATTTGCTTGAAAGAGGATGTGTGTCTGTATTGTATTAATACAAGGCGAAGAGGAGGATAGTTTGAGTGCCCAAAGAGTCTCCACAGCTAAAGAACTGTGGAAATTAGTTTACTCTTAGGGTCAAAAAAGCCTTAAAAAAAAATATCAAACAGCGCCTACACCACAAGTCGCTTGGGAGTGTTTCAAGAAAAATTCTCCTCACTCCTCTAAAAACAAACTCCAGCATATTTAGTTGCCAGACACTACTAGAAGTTCAAAGGAACTGGTTTCTAATGGTCAAATGAAGCTAAAAAAGCACTTTTTGGCACTGAGGAATAAAAAGTACACCATGCCCACGGTTAAATATACTGTCGGGTCTGTAATACTGTGGGCCTATTTTTCTGCCAGAGGTCCTGAACATCTTATTCAAATGCGTTCTAGCAAATACCAATATACCAGCAAATAAAAAAAGAAACCTGACTGACTGTGCTAGGAATCTTATAATGAGCCATGGTTGGAACAGGACAATCATCCAAAACAAATATCAAAATCAACACCAAAAATGGGTCACCGAGAACAAAATGAAAGATCAGCCAGTGTGTGTTGTGCCAATACTTTGTTATCTACCGCAGTGTGACATCAATATAAAAATCAAACAAGACAACTTTAACGTTTGCAAAAAGTTTTATTAGCTTCAGGCACAAAAATCTGATGCAAATGATGGAAACAAGTGAAAGAAAGAATTTCTTTTCCCCTTTTGAACTTCAGCTGTTTTAAAGAAACAGCGCAAACTTTTAACATATCTGATGAAACTTTGTTTCACTGTTGCTATTGTAGATCACTGAAATAGTATGAAAACTAACAAACAATAAATCCTGAATACAGTCAGTAACTGGGCAAATGTAAGATCACAGACACACGCGGCCAAAGAAAATCTCAGTCAACTGATTTCATAAAATACTAAAAATTATAAATGATCAACGGCCTATTTTGCATGCCAGACAGCAACTAAACAAGAGATAACGATCAGTGTCAGCGAATCAGTTTATATTGGCATGAGATGTGCAGTGCAAACACTGTTGCTGTTCATTTTGTGGCATTGCAAGAAACTGACACTGAGAAACCATCGCTGTACTCTTATGTGCGTGTGTGTGTGTTACAGTAAGTGCTGACTTTACATCTGGCACTGACATGTGACCTCAAAACTGGACAGCACTGGGTGGGATGTTGAACATAGAGGGGTCAAATTCTTGACCTTTAAATGGAGATCCTTCAGCGTCCCAGCCCTTCTTCAGCATCTCATGGACTTTCTGGAACATAAAGTAAAATATATTTCAATGCAATGCCCTGATAGTTTCTAATGCAAACAATTACCACAGCTCTCAAAGGAATAGTTCACACAAAAATTTAACTTTGCTGTGAATTCACTCAACTTCAGGGCATCAAAAATGAAGATGAGTCTGTTTATTCATCAGAACATTTGGAGGCATTTAGCATTACGTCACTTGCTCAATAATGAATCCTCTGCAGTGAATGGGTGCCGTCAGAATGGGAGTCCAAACAGCTGATAAAAACATCACAATAATCCACAAGTAATCCACACCACTCTAGTCCATCAATTAACGTCTTGTGAAGTGAAAAGCTGTTTGGGCTCTCATTCTGACGGCACCCATTCACTGCAGATCCATTGGTGAGCAAGTGATGTAATGCTACATTTCACCAAATCTGTTCCAATGAATAACAAACTCATACACATCTTGGATGGCCTGAGGGTGAGTACATCTTCAGCAATTTTCATTTTTGGGTGAACTATTCTAAGTGTCCTTGGACTGAACTCTTTTATGCTCTTGAGCAGTATTGAAGCAAAATAGAAGAAAATGAAGAAAATAACAATTTTCATTGCTTGCTCACAAGCTCATGGCTCTGTGGTTTCCCCTGAAGTTTCTGGTGGTAATCAAACGACAGGCGGTCCAGTACGGCATGCTCCTCTTCATCTACGGTTGCCATTGAGCGTTCCCGGTTGATCTGGTTCACGTCGATCTCAGCCTCACCCTTCAACACGGCACTCCACCAAACTTCTCCAGTTTTACTGAGGGACAGCTGGAAGAAAAATCCAATTGATCATCTACAGTTACTAACAAAAAACATTGGATCTGTATCCAGCTTAGATTGCCTCAAAATATTCAGCTAATAAAATAATACTAATTTAAAGTCCATAGAATATCTAGAGATATAATACAATGTATACAGAATACAATTTAATGATAGCAGATGAGATGTACACAAAACAGGATTGTTATTGTTAACTTTGGGGTTTCTGCAGGTTTTATGAAGGAAAATTAAAGATGTTTTAAGATGTTTAAAGACCAAAGTAAAGAATTTGGAAATAACTTTTACTGCATTGCAAAAAAGTTATGTCTTGCCTTCCAGTGCAAATGTCTAAATATTTATAAGTCAATATACATTTACTTGAGATGCAAAAATGTATGAGATAAGAAGTCTTGTTTTCTGAGTTCTCTGAATTTAATCAAAAAGTGATGGGGCAAGAAAAATAATTCATTAGGGGAAAAATTATACCCAATGACAAATGACAGTTTGTTCTTGTTTTAAACATAAACTCTTAATTTTTTGTGTTTAACTTAACACTTCATTTTGTTCAATTTCTGAGAAAACAAGACTTCATATTGTACTATACTTGTACTATAAAACAAGACAAAACTACAGAGGATATTCATTTTTTTCAGTGCATGCAACATTTAATGCCATGACTTTATGAAATGAAGATTGTCTGTGTAAATTTAAGATCTTTTAAAGCCTCAACTTGTGTAAGGGTGAATTAAGACTTTTTTGACACACAGAAACCCTGTAGCTAAAACTACTAAAATATTTTTATTCATTGAAAAAAAAAGCTGAAATAAAATAAATATAAATATTAAATAAAAAAAACTTAACTATATTTCAAGTCTTTTTTGTTTACTCTTTTTTTTTTTGTTTAGCTGAAGCACTAAAATTACTAAGTGGAAATAAATGAGAACTAAAAGTGAAAAAAAAAAAAAATTAAATAAAAAGTATGACTTAAAAACTACACTACCAGTCAAATGTTGTTGAACAGTAAGATTTTTAATGTTTTTTAACAGTCTTTTCTGCTCACCAAGTCTGTTTTTTTGTAAAATATATTTTAAAATATAATTTTAATGATTTCAAAGCTGAATTTTTAGCATCATTACTCCAGTCTTCCATGTCACATGATCCTTTAGAAATCACTCTAATATTCTGATTTGCTGCTCAAAAAACATTTATTATTAATGGTGAAAACAGCTGAGTAGAATTTGTTTAGCTTTCTTTGATGAATAGAAAGTTCAGAAGAACAGCATTTATCTGACACAGAAAACATTTTTAACATTATAAATGCATCTTTGCTAAATAAAAGTATTAATCTCTTTAAAAAAACAAAAAACAAAACCTAATACTGACTCCTTTTGAATAGTATAGTGTATAATGTTACAAAAGCTTTTTATTTCAGATAAGTGCTGATCTTTGGAACTTTCTACTAGTCATAGAATCCTGAAAAAAATTTACTCAACTCTTTTAAATATTGATGATAATAATAATAAACAAAAGGTTTCTTGAACAGCAAATCAGCATATTAGAATGATTTCTGAAGGATCATGTGACACTGAAGACTGGAGTAATGATGCTGAAAATTCAGCTTTGAAATAACAGGAATAAATTAAATTTTAAAATATATTTAAATAGAGAGCAGTTATTTTAAATAATAAAAACATTTCACAATATTACTGTTTTTGCTGTAATTTGGATCAAAAAAAAAAACAGGCTTAGTGAGCAGAAGAGACTTCTCTAAAAACATTAATAACCTTACTGTTCATAAACTTTTGAGTGGTAGTAGATAATAGTATATAAATAACACTAACACAAAATGGTCAAAAAGCATTTAAGTAAAACTTAAAAAAAAAATATATATATATATATATATATATATATATATATATATATATATATATTCAAAAACCAAGTACTTATCAACCGACAAGACTATCTGAGCATTCTGAAAATGAAATGTATGCTTATGCTGGCTGATATATCACCATTTCAAATGCACCATCCAAAAAACATAATGTGTACCAGAATGCAGCGGCCGGGCTCCAGGCTCCACAGGGAATTCTCTGTGTTAATTTTGTGTGTAAATTCGCCCTCCATCAGGACTCTTTGCGATCCTCCCTCATTAACAGCTATGCGGACCCTCCCTGGCTGCAGATCCACAGACACCTGCACAGAGAGATGGAGCGAAAACCAGACTGTTATCAAATTAGCTTTGCGGTAATACCAGACAGCAAGATGATAAGATTAAAATGAGGATTCTGCTAAACTAACACTGATAAAATCGGATGGCAGCACACACCTGTCGGCCTTTAACAATGTTGGGCTCCACATGCACTCGAACTTCCACATCCGTGTAATCCTGCGACCAGGTGTATTTTTCTCTGACAGCACCGTTGTAACTGTCTGCATTTGTCTGAAAGCTTTCTTGTCCACTGGAAATGTGAAACAGAACTTGTTAACAGTGCAAACAGCACTCAAAAGAAGAATAGTGTCTTTCAGTTTTCATATTTTTGAGCAAATGATTTAAAAGGCAAGCATACACTTTGGTTGCATTAGAATCAGAAGGTGAAGGCGCTGCGGCTCCTTCTGCCTGTACATCTCCTGATGGCTCAGCGGTGCTGCTCGGAGCCTCTCTGCGCGTCTCTGTGCTCTGTGCTGATGGTGCTGGGACAGGTGTAGGCTCTTCTGTGCTCTTCTTCTCCTCTGTAGGAGCTTCAGCCTCCTGTTCTGATTGAACTTCCAGCTCCTGTACTGCAGGAGGAGCAGCTTTCTTCTCCTCTGCCAACCTCGCTGCCCTCTCTCTGTCCTGCTCTGCGAGATTCTCAAATAACTTAAACGTCTGATGGAAAAAAATGACAAAAACAAAAACAAAAACAAAAAAACAATTAAATTTGATAGGCTCTTAAGTTTATTACAGCAACTATAATGTGGTGGCATAATAAAAAAAATTACATATAAATAAATACAAATATTTAATTATATTATAAATTTTCATTTTTAATTAAAAAAATGTAATTGCTTTAAGGATAGTTACAGTGGCAAAAAAGAAAATCAACATTTTAATTTAATTAAAAAATTAATTATTATTTAATTAATTTTAAAAAAATATTTATTTATTATATTATTTATTAAGACACTTAGAGCAATTATAAAGTGGCATAAAATTAATATCAATTACGTTAATTATTTTTAATTCATTTAAAGACACCGCTACATCAATTATAAATTTGCATGTTACAAATATTATGAATAATGTCATTGTTTTTATTTTTTTAATAATGTCATTATTTTTAATAATAATAATAAATAAAATTGTTACTACTGTCACAATCACCCACAACAACTGACACAAGGCTGTCATACATTAACAGCAAGACAAGACAACACCATGTTTTTAAACTACTACCAAGACAGAAGTACCATGGTACTATTTGATATAATAAGGTAAGCATATGTAATGTAAATATTGACATAATATGTGATGTAAATATCACAATACATGAATATAATAATCATTCAGTGCCATGCTATTCTCAGCTGATGTCATCACTGCTCCATGGTACTGCTACATTTATACTTACTTATAAATCTGGTCAGTTTATGGATCAAAACAAGAGTCAGTCAGTACCTTAAACACCATTTTTTCAGCTACTCCGGGCGGGAAGCCCATTCGGTCCTGTGGGCCGGTGAGGAGGCGATAGAAGTCCGTCTTTCTATAGAGGAACCCAAAATAAACCTGTAGAAAATTCTGAATGTTTCCAACATGCTGCAGGATCCCTAACAGCGCGTTATCATACAACTCAGTCATTTCCACCGGAGAAGACATGGCTGAGCAGCTCAGCGGGATCAAATCTGACTGGAAGCTGTTTAATTTAGATACTTGCTGATGGAAAACAAACGTAAAGCAACAGAAAACCAGCAGAAAACTTGGACAAACAGCACTGCAACAACACTACAACAACAGATCTTTCCAGAGCAGGTGCTACGGCACTTCCTGTTCACTCAGTACAAAATAAAGGTCTGGGTACAAAATAAAACACGTTTTGTTTCATTTTATTACATATTATAAATGCAATAGAGTATATATATATATATATATATATATATATAAATATAATAGAATTACTATATATATATATATATATATATATATATATATATATATATATATATATATATATTTCATTTTAGCATATAATAATTAGAATTAAACTTGATTTTATACTCAAGGGAGTAGAATTCAGTAGGGACGCTACGAATAATTTTGATCAGATTGGCCAAATTCAGTCATTTGATTCAAAATCGCGTGTTCGCGAATCTGTTCAGATCGGGCCAAATATAGTGGTAAAACTATGGTAAAACAGATCATTCAGATTGGCCAAATGGGACTTCAGATCTATCAGATTCAGTCATTTGATTCAAATCGGGACTCTGGTGCTTGTTCGCGAATCATTTGATTCAAATCGGGACTCTGGTGCTGGTTCGCGAATCATTTGATTCAAATCGGGACTTTGGTGCTGGTTCGCGAATCATCTGATTCAAATCGGGATTTTGGTGCTGGTTCGCGAATCATTTGATTTAGATCGTAACTTCGCGAATCATTTGATTCAAATCGGGACTTTGGTGCTGGTTCGCGAATCATTTGATTTAGATCGTAACTTCGCGAATCATTTGATTCAAATCGGGACTTTGGTGCTGGTTCACGAATCATTTGATTCAAATCGGGACTTTGGTGCTGGTTCGCGAATCATTTGATTTAGATCGGAACTTCGCGAATCATTTGATTCAAATCGGGACTTTGGTGCTGGTTCGCGAATCATTTGATTCAAATCGGGACTTTGGTGCTGGTTCGCGAATCATTTTATTCAAATCGGGACTTTGGTGCAGGTTCGCGAATCATTTGATTTAGATCGGAACTTCGCGAATTATTTCATTCAAATCGGGACTTCGGCTCGTGTTCGCGAATCTTTTCAGATCGGGCCAAATATAGTGGTAAAACTATGGTTAGACTATGATTAGTGTGACAAGACCATGGTTAATTTGTGGTTACCCTGGTTAGTAACCGTGTTTTTTATCTTGAGAGGACACATAATATAGATACAGGCACTTTTCACTGATTTAGGATTAACAGAAATTTCAATCATTTCCATGTATACTTGTCTAGATTAACTTTAAGTTTGTATGTGAAATTTTGAAATTTAGCTAGCAGGAAAAAATGTTTTATTTTCTTATATTCTTTATATTCTTCTTTTTCGTGTAGTCAAGTTTAGTTTCTTTCTGTTTAAAACAGAAAAAAAAAGTCACTTACAAAACGATATTAGATGAACAAACAAACAAAAAAAAATCTGACCAAATTTTTTCTGTGTGGGTACATTGCCAAACGAATGACATCTTCACCAAAAGAATGTCAAAAACATATATATATATATATATATATATATATATATATATATATATATATATATATATATATATTATTATTATTATTATTATACGAATTTATAATAAAATATTTGATACACATTACACTGCATGAAATGTAATTCCAGTGCGGCAGGTGGCAGTAATGCGCTCTTGACGCTGACGGCCGTGTGCAGTGTATGAGCAAAAACATGGCGACGTCCTTGGTCAGGCAGACAAAATTGTTGTCGGTAAGATTTAATTACACTTTTTTTTTTGCTATTCTAACTAATAACACGTTTCTAATCGAGAGGATTTACCACATCTTGTGTAACTGACGTAGAAGCGTTATTATATATATAGAAAGATAGATACGGGCACTGTATGTAATGTGGGATGGAAAGCACGACTTAAATTGGATAATAAGTAAATGTCATTTATCAAATATTATCTTTTTCTCAGATTGTAACCAGCCAGTTAAACTCTGCGGCATGTTTCAGGAATATTCACTGCTCTGCAGCTTGTCTGAAGGTATGTGAACTCCAGTGGTTCAGTAAGTTTGTAATGTGACTTTTGTGCATCTTGTTTATACAAGCACATGTTTTTGTTTTCTAAATATAATCAAGTGGGGTACATATGGTTACATGAAAATGAAAAAAGTATGAAAAAAAACATTAAAATGTTTGAAATTATTAATATGTTACAGCTTTTTATGTGTATGCATGTATATATGTGTTCACTTACTATTTTACTGTAGAATATTATAGAAGGGCAGATTTGACTGCCTACAGTATCAGGAGAATCAGTATTTTTAACCCAGAGGATCTGTCTTCTCTTTGACAGAACCGTGCAGCTCGTATTCGAGTGGGTAAAGGAGACAAGCCAATAACTTATGAGCAGGCGTATCACCCTCATGACATCGGGCACAGGAAGGGCTGGCTCTCACAACACACCAGTAAGTCACGAATATCATCTTTGTATTACATCCAATTTCTTTCACCTGTTGGATTCCCAACATTACTGATGCTATACGGGCTGTAAGTGCATGAATAACAGTCTTTTCCACTTCCCGTAGGTAATCTGCAGGGTGAAGATGGAGCGGCGGAGCGTGTAGTGGAGGACGTCTTCGTCAGACGCTTCATGTACGGCACGTTTCACGGCTGTTTGGCGGATGAGGTGGTGATCAAACGCAGAGGAAACCTCCTGGTCATCTGTGCAGTGATGATACAGAAACTCTTACCGTCGAAATTCTACTTTCTCGTCGGTTACACAGAGGAACTGCTCTCGCATTTTTACAAATGCCCCGTTAAAATCGAAATGCAGACGGTAGAAGAAAAAGTAGTCTACAAATATCTCTAAGGCCATGTGTTGTTGGGTTATAAAATTGTTGTTAAAATAAAAAGCTTAAGGAATTTCTCTTATTTTGATGTTTTACACTATCCAGTAAGTGTAAATAAAAGTTTTTTTTTATTTATTTGGAAGATCATTAGTAAAAATATTCACATGATGGTGACATGAAAGGGTCTTACACTGTGTATTTGTAAGGATTAGAATATTTCTTTATTACTTCATGCCAGGGTTGGAAATTAAATTTAGACCTGCTTACACTGCATCAAATATTTTAATGCATTGTTTTTTTGCAGCGTTGAGCATTACAACCAATCACACGTTTCTGTTTGAATGCAATGACCAAAAATGCTAGATTGATTTGATTATTTGAATAAATACAAGTATTTATCATACAAGAAAACACAAATACATATAATAAAGTAATTCTAAAATTCTAATTCTTACGAAATGTAAAAAAATGCCCTGGAAATAAATCTCAGGGGAGAAATTTTTAAAAAACTTTTTTTTTTTTTTGCTTACAAAGCTGTAAATGATGTATTTTGCATTTTTGTGTTACATTTATTTGAAGGATTGAAATGATTTAATTCAGTCAGAAATAAATAGGACTATATATAAAAAATATTATGCATATTATATATATATATATAAAAATTTATTTAGCAGACGCTTTTATCCAAAGCAACTTACAAGAGGCAAGAAAAAATCAGCAAAAGAGCAATGATATGTAAGTGCTATGACAAGTGTCAGTTAGCCTAACACAGTGCATGTAGCAGTTTTTTTTTTAAATTATATAATAAATAAAGAAAACAGACAGAATAGAAAATCAAAAATAGAGCAAGCTAGTGTTAGAGGCTTTTTTGCTTTGTTAATTGTATAATAAATAAAAAAATATTCTAAACTAAAAAAGTATTTAAAAAATTATTTTTTCTACAATTATAAAAAAAAAAAAAAAAAAAAAAAAAAAAAAAAATCACAAACGAAAATAAAAAAAATGATTTAATTAAAGAATAATTAAATAAATACATTAAATAAAAGAAAATAAAATATAGTGCATAATTAAATAATCAAATAGAGTAATTAAATAAGACAAAATATGACATTGATAATATCTAAAATAGTTATGCTATTATAACATAGTTAATAATACAAAATATAAAAAATAAAATAAAAACAAATTAAAAATGCTAAAAAAAAAAACTACAAATATAAATATTACAAATAGAATTTAAAAAATAATACAAAATAATAAAACAGAACAAGTTAAAAAAAGGACATTTAAAATAAAATATATGTATGTATATATATATATATATATATATATATATATATATACACACACACACATATATATATACATATACTATATGTATATAGCCTCAAGAAGGAAAATAATCTGAATCAAGTGGACACTACTTTTTTTCATAAATTTATTGATTACTCAAAATTAAACATTTGTATCATACAAAGGCACAAACACTTTGCTTTAGTGCAAAAAAGGCACAATCATATTTTAGATTAAAATCAAAGTTGGCAAAATTCCCTTAAATATCAGACCTTTCCCTTTATCATTTTAAAATAACAACATCAGAACAGGATTTTCAGAACAGACACATCAGCATTTGCTGTTAGGTTTAATTCACAGTATAACGAAATCAAAATAAAACCACCATGCATAATCAAAAATAAAGGTCAAACAGAAAAAACAACTCTTAAAATGCATGGGTGAATGTTTTGTTGGTTGTATATTTAGACAAACATGACAAGATTTGGTTTAAGCATTCATTTATCATAAAAGTGCTGAAAACAATTGCAGTAGGAAGTAAGGCAAGCCTGACGAGAAGTAATCTTCCAGCTGAACTGGTTCAAGCCCTTAGAAACTGTTCATGTAGCTGTATGACAGCATATGAACTAGAATCACGCTGTAGACACATTCACATTTTAAGGAGGGAAGTGTGCATGACTTCCCAGATCAGAATTAAAGGCAGAGTTCATGCTCATCGCAATTCTGTAAACATTTACTCACCCTAATGTCATCCAAACCTGACTTTCTTTCTTGCATCCACTTTCATTGTACGATAAAAAGAACAACATAAGAGTGAGTCAATGCTGACAGGATGTGAACTCTCTCTTTAAGAATTTCAAGAGAGATTTGTGCAAGTGAACACCCTGATGCGTCATCACATTACCCAACTTGGCGTTCACTGCTAGAGATGGGCTTTCAGAGCAGGGCTGGGGTCCGGCCCGCCCTCTCGCAGTTTTATTTGATGTTTCGACAGCTGTCGCCGGTGCAGGACTGCAGCTTGATCAGCCTTTGGTTCATGATCTGCAGAAGCGTAGGGTCGACCTTCTTCACGATGTTCTCCAGCTGATGGGGATCTGACGTCAGGTTGTACACCTCAACGAACGACTGCAGGGGATCACAGGAGAAATTAATTAAGGTTCAGTGTAAAGTTTGATCCACAAATGCTCACCTGACTGACATGTGCTCACCTCGTTGTCAGCAAACTCGCAGTACTGCAGGTTTGCATCCTTTAGAGTTCTGACGCAGGCGTAAGTGTTGTTAAAAGCGTCTTCGCAAACGCAGTCTGGAAAGCATTCCTAGAAAGAGAAAGCATCACTTGGAATTTTAAGAAATCAAAAGAGAGGAAACGTGAAAGAACCACTCATGGCTCCACAAAGAACCTTTTAGTGAACAGTTCTTAAAGCGACAGTTCACCCAAATTAATTACTCAACCTCATGTCGTTCCAAACCCTTAAGACATTCATTTATCTTTGGAACACAGATTAAGATATTTTTGATGAAATTCAGGAACTTTCTGACCCTGCATAGACAGCAAGGCAACTGACATGTTCAAGGCCTAGAAAGGTAGTAAGGACTTGTTAAAATAGTCCATCAGTGGTTCAACCTTAATTTTATGAAGCTATGTTTCTGTGTCTTGACTGTGATACAGGGGCGTAGCCACTGAAAATAGATACAGAAATAGTTTTTTATAATCTTACAAACACGGGCGGCGCTAAAGAGGGGCTAGCAGCTACTTCAGCACCCTCTAGAAAGCTCCCGCATAGCACTCACACGCATAAAAATGAAATAAAACAAAAACATTTGACTCATTACGTAAGCATAACTCCTGCATTGCAATATAACGTGACGTGATTAGCAGGCAAGCTTTTCGAAATGTCACAGCATTTTATTTTAAAAGCAAAAAGTGCCAAGTAGCCCTGCCCCTGACTAAAGATTTTTCTAGTCTACTACTCATGTTTATATTAAATTGATAACACACTAACCATCCTTTGATATATAGGCGTAGGCTACAGCCTATTCTGCGCTCAAGCGCACGCATAAAGCATTCACCGGCAAAAGTAATAATTATGAATGCGTTGGGGGGAAAAGAAACATTTTAATTATTTGTTAATAAAACTAGAGCTTTCTCCTCAGTCAGTGTCTGCTGAAAAGATGAAGCTGCCGAATGCCGACGCTGCACTCGCCATCTCCACATGAATGTATTTAACAGAGTAATGTACCTTTTCATTCCGACTGCTTAATTAGAGATATTTTTCTTTAAATTGGTTCCGTCTCCCTATAGGCTACATTTTAAGCATTCTACGGATTTCTTTGCGAGGCAGGTAGCCGGTTCATTGCTGTGACACGCTCTATTTCACGGAGACGGCAGAAAGCACAACCTCTGTTTTACAAAAGCACAACCTTTTGGTGTTATCGTGAGTGTCCATAAATCAGAAAAAGTTCTTTCCGCAGGGAAAAAAATTGCAAGGGATGGCGCAGTTGCCTCCATGCCATGCAGTAAGTGAGATAGGCTAATAATCAATTTGATATGCGCACGTACATTGCATATTCATCTAAAAGCAGCAGCTGTGGGGATGCCTGAAACAGGACCGGGAATGTGGAACAATGGTGAATTCTCTCTTTTCTTTCTTTCTTTCTTTCTTTCTACAGTTCTTAATACAACATATTTTACCATTTAAACATCAGCGTATGTGAACTTTTAAACTGCTTAATTTGTGTGTAAACCCCTATTATGTGAAAAAGCTTATTCTGGGCAATATAAATGCAAGATGTTATTTTTTTCTTTTTTTTTTTGTCTGCTATAATATCTTGCAGATTGTGCAAACTGTACCTATGCAAACTTACGACTTAAAATTTGCGGAGCTTGTGTCGCGAATGAAGTGAAAATTAAATGAGAAGTCAAGTATCTTTTGCAGCATTAAATTTTTTTTGATTGTCGGTTCACATGAAATTCTGTCAGTGAGGATTTCGCGCAAGAAACATAGGCTACAACTGCATCTCTGGTCATTTTAATATGTAACTCTGTAATGTCAGTAATATGCGTCTGATTTTTGGTGCACTTAATTTGGGTTGCAATCTGACAATAAATGTGGCACTCCCAGTGTCTCTTCTCTGGCTACGCTACTGCTGTGATAGTTTCCGTGGTAGTGTCTATGGAGTAGTGATGGGTCGTTCTTAAACGATTCGTTCATTTTGAATCCTTAATGTGACTTGGGAAGAACGAGTTGTTTTGGGGAGTGATTCATTCAGTCGCGCATACGCAACATCCTATTAGGGTACTGGAATTAGTTCACCTGTTTTGAGTCTTTGGGTTTTTCGAGTCGTTCATTCATCTCATGGGGCTGTCACGTGATGAACGAACGACTCGAACCCAAAAACTCGACAAATGAACTAATCAATTTTCTTTCTGGCTCAGACTGCGTAGGTTAAGATTATGGGGCTGTCACGTTTTGAACGAACGACTCGAAAACTGGTCAGATAAGAGGTGAGGTGAGTTAATCATAGACTAAAGACCCAGGTCAACAATGAATTAATCTTTACTGTTTCTTATAGCATTACAGTTTTGTTTGTAGTGTGATCAACGTAAGCAGTAGATGTGTTAGGGAAGTAACAAGTAACATTTCAATTATATTTTGCTAAAATGAACGAAATGACTCAAAAAAAGATTCGTTCATTTTGCTGAACGAGACTAAAAGGTTTAACTTGGCAAAATGATCCAAACTTCCCATCATTACTATGGAGGGTCAGAAAGCTCTTGGATTTCATAAAAAATATCTTTAATTTGTGTTCTGAAGATGAACGAAGGTCTTACGGGTTTGGGACAACATGAGGGTGAGTAATTAGTGACAGAATTTTCATTTTGAGGGAACTATCCCCCTTTAAAAACTTTTTTTCTTCGTGTGAATAAACATTTTTCCCTTATAAAGAATCTTTTGTTCAACTGAAAGATTCCATGGATGTTGAAGGTTCTTCATAAAGCCATCAAAGCTAATAAAGAAGCTTTGTTTTGAAGAGTGTAATTTATGGCTTCTGAAACACTTACAGCTAGTCCCGGGCCGAGTTTGGGGCAGCTGGGATCTGTAGAGGAATGTCCCTCACCGGTGTACTCAACCAGAAAGAAGGGCCGTTCTGTGCCATTACGTAGTGATGGTGCCTTCATGAGAACAACAGAAGAGAAAAGACACAGAGAAGACTGTTTCAATGTGACAAATAAGACAATCCTTGCTGTGAGAATTCTCATTCATGTCATTTTTCAGTACTCTACAGAGCAGCATTTATTTGATCAAAAATAAAAACTGTAATATTGTGAAATATTTGTTCAACAATCCATTAAAAACATCTTTTTTTGTTTTACTTTTGCTGCAAATAGAGCAGCAACTACCAATAGAAGTGAGTGATTTTACTGTTTTATATGATTCAAATGCATTTGGTGCTTTTATCTGAAACAATCTCTTACGCCCACCAAGGCTGCATTTAGTTGATCAAAAATACAGTAAAAAGGGCAATATTGTGAAATATTATTTTGACTCAAAATAACTGATTTCTATTTGCATACATTTAAAAATGTAATTTATTTCTGTGATGCAAAGCTGAATTTTCAGCATCATTACTCCAGTCTTAAATGTCACATGATCTTATAGAAATCACTCTAATATGCTGATTTGCTGGTCAAGAAACATTATTCATTTTGTAGATGTAGAAAGTAGAAAGAACAGCATTTATTTGTCTCTACTGTCACTTTTGATCAATTTAATGCATCTTTGCTAAATAAAAGTATTTCTTTCTTTTAAAAAAATAAGTTTGTGTGTGATAATATGCTACATTGAGGAAGACACTGTAGTGAAAAATATGAAACAGTTGACAGCATAAAAAAATATTTAATTTACAGTACTAGTAGTAATAGTGAAACAGGAAGTAAAAAAACATGAGACACTCACCATCTGTGCCAAGAAAGACTGTCCGTCCATGTTGACGGTGGAGAGATTTACTCCTGCGATGTCCAGGATAGTCATAGAAAGATCTATATTCAGCACTGGAGACTAGTGGACATAGGGAATTTTTTACACATTGCAATATATTTAGACACATTTTTCAATGAACGAGTAATTCACTCCTCTAACCTGAAGTGTTTGCTTAGCTTTGATTCCTGGACCCCGAACTAAGAGCGGGATGCGGATATCAAACTCGTACAGTTGTCTCTTGTCAATAGGTAGTGAGAATTGGCCTGAAATTGGTTAAAAATATGGTGTCAAAAAGTCAGAAAACAACAGGTCAATAAAACTGTGGAGACTGAAGACGCACCAGTGTGATAGCCGTGATCAGACGTGTAGAAGATGTACGTGTTGTTCAACTCCTTTATTGAATCTAGTTTCTTAATCAGCTGCTCCACCATGTCGTCCACTGACAGAAGCGTCTGCCACCTATCAGAGATATTAAATACACATATCTTTATAGAAAGTTTATTTGATAGAAGGTTATGTGAAATTTATATGTGTGTACCTCCTGCGGTAAGCGTTATCAAGGTACTCAATGGAGCTGTTTGGCATTGGATTCGTAGGCTGCCGTAGTAACCAGTGTTTGTCCTGAGATCAGAGAATGAGTATCTTAAGGTCATTCTGAGGTCAAAATGTAATTTAACAAAAACATAATTTAACAACACAAAAAAAATACAGAAAAAACTGTGAATTTCATAATATTATGCATTACATTTATAATCCATAATATTATAGAGTTTTTAAATATACAGTTAATGCATAATATGAATCTTTTTAACAAATAAATATAAATTATTAATATAGTATTTATTGTTTACATTTATTAACACTCAGTGGCTGGTTAAGCTGGCAAAACTTAAGAACAATATCTAAGAACACATTAAAAAAAAAAAAAAACTAAATAATGAATTTTAAAAAACATGCTTCTTGCTTTATTTTAGAAATAAAATCACCAATATATATTAAAAATATTAAATATTTAAATCACACAACTTTGGAAAATTGTATAATATTATGCATTAATTACATATTTTAAAAGGTATCTATGGTCAAACTTAATATCTAAGAACACGTTTAAAGAAAAACTAAACAATGAATTTAAAAAAAACTTGCCTCTTGCTTTATTTTAAAAAAAATGCTTTGGACAATTTTATAACATTATGCATTAATAACAATAATAATAAAAAAACAATAATAATGAATAGTAATTATATATATAAAAAAATAAAATGTCACAATTTTAACAATTAATATATATTATTAATTTAGTATTCATTGTTTGAATTTATTCAGTCACTGGTATTTTGACTATTTATATAACAAAAATATATAAAATAAAATGCATTAAAAAACCCATTACGAATTAAAAATTAATATTTGAAAATAAAATACAGCTATTACAGGAATATATATATATATATATATATATATATATATATATATATTGAAAATATTTAATATTTAAGCACACAATTTAGGAAAATTTCATTATATTATTAATTTATTACATATTTTTAAAAAAATATGGCAAAACTCAACATCTAAGAACACGTTTAAAGAAAAACTAAACCATGAATTAAAAAAAAAAAACATGCTTCTTGCTTTATTTTAGAAAATATAATATAAACATTAAATAATTAATCACAAAATAATTATTAATTGTAATATTATGCATTAATTACATGTTTAAAAAAAAAGTACTGGTGTCACAAAAGTTTGGTGTCTCAAAGTACTAAAAATATTGTGTAACGCCAAACTTGTTTACACCTGCAGTACTTCCTCATAATCTGTCAGATTTAATTAAGGATGAAAATGAAAGCTGAACCTTTCCAGGCATGTTGAAGCTGCCGTCTCGTGGTGCTTTGACGTCACCGAAGGACTGCTGATACTGAGGAGCGGCCGTCCACGGCGAATGAGGAGACGGCGGAGACAACATCATGAAGAACGGGTGATTGGGGCTCCGCTCCTCCAGGAAATGCAGCGACTGGTTTAACTAGAATCAACACAGATATTTATTTATTTCAGATATTGACCACTTTCTTTTTTCATTTAAGATACGTTTTTAAAAAATTGCAAACAAACTGGATTGTCCGGCATGGACGTTGGATTTTAATACTAGACTGTAGGAAAAGAAAATCAAGAAAACTTGGTTTATATTTAATGCAATATCTAATGCAATGAGAATCATATTTTTAAAGTAAAAATATAAATAAATGCATGCTGCAGATACACTGTTTCAGTGACCTTTTTCTTATTTTCTTTCTAAATAAATAACTTGTATTAAAATAACTTATAACCTATATAAAAATGAAAAAAACTCATTTTTATTTCAGTTAGTTGCCAAACAAACATGTCTTACTTACTAAAATAAATTAAAACGGGAATAAAATGAATAAAGACTATACAAAAATATTTTTAAAAATAATAAAAATTACAAATAAAACAAAACAAATAAAAAACAAAAACAAAATCTTTATCTGAAATTATTTTTTAAATGAATAAATAAATTAATACTAAATATATAAATATATTTAATTAATTAAATATTAATTTAATTAATTAATTAAATATTAATTTAATATTAATTATTTAAATAAAAATTAAATTAAAAAAAATAAAACGTAAAATAAAAAATTAAAAACTAACTATAGAAGTATCTCAGTGATACTAAAATAGCCCCGCTACACACAGCCCCAGACTAAAAGGGCTTATCTACGGAAAAACAACAATTGTGAGTGCGGTTTAATTTAGGACTAGTGTTAATCTGTTTCTGGGACACCTGCCCGTAGTTAAATAATAACAAAGAGCGGCAGTTAGTGACGCAGAGGTTGCAGCCCAGATTTTAGTGTCAGCTAGCAATAAAACAACGTTGCAGGCCATATCAAGCAGTCCAGTCATGCATCTCACAGAAGTCACATGACACACTGCAGCATGGGCAGTCTGACGTGTGGAGGCGGGTTTGAACCTTCAGAGTTACACAGAATGAAACTATGTGGCTTCTCAGTCAGTCATGAGGTCAACAGTTTGTATCTTGTTCTAAAACAGCCAATGGCAATATTATTTGGCAACCACATTGTGTTAACTGAAGCATTTGCCACGTAAAACAAGTTGAGCAGGTGATGAACCAAATTCACTGGCTGTCACAATTAGCTGGAAGTAAATAGCTGCAAAAATTGAGTGACTGTTGACACCTCTAACAAATAATGGTTGATTTAAAGTGACATGGCATGTTCCAACTTGAAATCAAATTACTCTATTTACTTTCCTCATTCACAAATGGGTTAAAAATCCTGTTTTAATGTTTACTCTACACTTAAAAGTATAAACTTACAACCAGGTCTGTGAGATAGTCCTTCTCATAGTTGTCTCCATGTTTTTCCTCTTTTCCATTCACAGATAGTGTGTAATTGTAATATTTAGAGTTTCCCACCTATAGATACACAAATAAAAGCACAAGACTGTTAGATCATGCAACAAAATGAAATATTTGCCCTGAAACCAGTGAAAGAGAAAGTAAATGGTTAAAAAACAGATCTGATTTTGCAGTGCAAGTTGTAATAGGAGCACATCACATGACTATACTAAATCATGTGTTCTGCATGAATGCTTGTCTATAGGTGACTGACATTGTCAGACAAGGGAAGAATAGAACATATATTTTAGAACATAAAGTTTTTCCATCCCGATCTAAAAGCAAAAGAGAAGTATTGTTGGAATGATGCGTCTGTTCCCGACTTACCAGTGCGTGCCATTGGTCCCAGCCAGGAGGCACATGATCCACACCGCCTGCGTCTTTACTTCCATACTGAGGACACAGAGAGGGATTTATGTAAGCTGAGGAAAAACAGTAGCTGGGAGAATCACATAAACCCAGCTAAGACTCAGTCCAGAGTCAGATTTCATCTCTTATTCCAAAAATATATATACATTTTGACATTTCAGAAAATAATGAAATTATATTTTGATGATGAAATGCATGCTATTTTCAGGCTTTCTGCACTACGGCATTTTTTTTTTTTCATGAAAATTAAGTGCTTTTAGTCTCACAATTCTCATTTAAATATTGAAAAAAGATACATGCAAGCACCAAATTAGGTTAAATTAATATTAAATTAATATTACGTAGATTGCAAAGTATTTATACATGGCAGACTTTGTTGCGCTGCTGATTGAAATAAAAAGCAGAATTTGAGGGATAAATGTGCTCATCATGAAAACAAAGTCACAAAAATAAATAAATAAAACAAAATAAAAATAGTAATAAATTACATATATATATATATATAATTTATTTAATTTTTTTTTACTTATAATATACTTATATACTTATTTATTTTTGTACAATTTTGGAAATGAAATAAAAAGAAAAAGTAAAACAAAATAAAATAAATATCAGGGTACTCAGAAAATGCAGAAAATTGAAAATGAACATAAGCATTAGCATTATATCATGCTTCTCAAATCCGTCAGAATGTTCTTGCTTTAGAACACTTCAAATATTTGAAAGACTGCAAATATTTAAACACGTTATGCAGAGCTTCTGATATCATTGTAGGCAAATTTAAAAAACCAACACCATGCAAATAGGCCAGTGATAGCGCATAGAGCACCAGGCGGGTCAAAAGCTAACCTGATTTAGGTATTTTCCCCCATAGAAGGTCTGGTATCGCAACTTATTGAGGTAAACTGGAAAGGTGAAGGGCTCTGCCTCCTTCTGCCATGTCGCACTGCTGCAGTTGCCAGAGATGGAGTTATTTCGGACCAAATGATTGTGTGGGTATTTGCCGGTGAGGATGCTACTGCGGCTGGGACAGCACAGAGGGGTGGCAGTGAACTAAACACAACAGGAAAGAAGAAACTTGTGATATTTGATCGGATCAATTAAAAGCTCTTTGGATCATGGCTGAGCGCTCACAGCATTGGAGAAAGTCACACCAGCATCACCGATCAGTTCTTTGGTCTTTTTCATGGGGGTCTGTGGATAAAAAAAGACTCAGTGAGAAGGCTATAGTGTCAAAATGATTCATCACCTGCAACAACTAAATTGTCAACAGGAAGTATGATTTCACACACTAATTTTAGTTTAATAACTTGTTCTTGAGCTTGATTCTTAAAACAAGAAGCAGCTTCAATATGACTTTCACATGGGACTGATTTAGCCTAGTAGTTTTATAATCACATGACATTATTTTTATGATGCTTAAGCACATCATTTTACTACTAGCAGAATAAATGCCACCATGTATATATATATATTTTTAAAGAATTCTCTTCTGCTCACCAAGCCTGCATTTATTTGATCCAAAGTACAGCAAAAACAGTACAATTTTCAAATATTTTTACTATTTAAAATAACTGTTTTCTATTTGAATATATTTCAAAATGTAATTTATTCCTGTGATTTTTAGCATCATTACTCCAGTCACATGATCCTTCAGAAATCATTGTAATATTCTGATTTGCTGCTAATATATATATATATATATATATATATATATATATATATATAAAAAAAAAACAGCCAAGCAGAATTCAGAATTTTTTCAGGTTTCTTTGATGAATAGAAAGTTCAGAAGAACTAAAATTGTAAAATTGTAAAAAGAACTAAGAACTGTAAAATTATAAATGTCTTTATCATCAAAAAAAAAAAAAAAATGACTGACTCCACACTTTTGTATATTATAATCTATATGTTACAACTGATTTTTATTTTAGATAAATGCTGATCGTTAGACGTTTCTATTATCAAAGAATCCCGAAAAACATAGCCACTTGTTTTAAATATTAATATAATAATAATAATAATAATAACAACAATAATGATAATAATAATATAAATAATAAAAAATGTTTCTTGAACAGCAAATCAGCATATTAGAATGATTTCTGAAGGATCATGTGACTGGAGTAATGATGCTGAAAATTCAGCTTTACATCATGGGAATAAATTACATTTTCAAAACATATTCAAAGAGAAAGCAGTTGTTTTAAATAGTAAAAATATTTCACAAGTTTACTGTTTTTGCTGTACTTTGAATCAAATAAATGCAGGCTTGGTGAGCAGAAAATACTTCTTTAAAAAACATCAAAAACGTTTGACAGGTAGTGTATATACATTTTTTTCACGAAAATTAAGCACATTAAAGTATTAAATTATTATATATTATATATTTTTTTATTTATATAAATAAATATAAATATAAATATACATATAAATATATATGTAGTATGAAGAAGTTTAAGTCTTTGGCTCTTTTAATTGTGATGATTTTGGCTCACATTTAACAAAAACCCACCAATTCACTATCTCAACAAATTAGAATACTTCATAAGACCAATAAAAAAAACATTTTTAGTGAATTGTTGGCCTTCTGGAAAGTATGTTCATTTACTGTATATGTACTCAATACTTGGTAGGGGCTCCTTTTGCTTTAATTACTGCCTCATACTGCCGTGGCATGGAGGTGATCAGTCTGTGGCACTGCTGAGGTGCTATGGAAGCCCAGGTCTGAAAAGAGGACTTTGGACCACTGGGCAACAGTCCATTTCTTCTTCTCCTTAGCCCAGGTAAGACGCCTCTGATGTTGTCTGTGGTTCAGGAGTGGCTTACCAAGAGGAATACGACAACTGTAGCCAAATTCCTTGACACGTCTGTGGATGGTGGCTCTTGATGCCTTGACCCCAGCATCAGTCCATTCCTTGTAAAGTTCGCCCAAATTCTTGAATCGATTTTGCTTGAAAAGCCTCTCAAGGCTGCGCTTCTCTCGGTTGGTTGTGCATCTTTTTCTTCCACAATTTTTCCTTCCACTCAACTTCCTGTTAACATGCTTGGATGCAGCACTCTGTGAACAGCCAGCTTCTTTGGCAATGAATGTGTGTGTCTAACCCTCCTTGTGAAGGGTGTCAATGATTGTCTTCTGGACAACTGTCAGATCAGCAGTCTTCCCTATGATTGTGTAGCCTAGTGAACCAAACTGAGAGACCATTTTGAAGGCTCAGGAAACCTTTGCAGGTGTTTTGAGTTGATTAGCTGATTGGCATGTCACAATATTCTAATTTGCTGAGATAGTGAATTGATGTTTTTTTTGTTAAATGTGAGGCAAAATCTTTCTAAATTAAAAGAACCAAAGACTTAAACTACTTCAGTCTGTGTGCATTGAATTTATTCGAAACACGAGTTTCACAATTTTAGTTGAATTACTGAAATAAATGAACTTTTCCACTACATTCTAATTCATTGAGATGCACCTGTATATACACCAAGGTAGTAACATTGTATTTTTAGAAGTTAATTTGAGTATTGTCTCAATAAAATCATATTTGAAATAATTATAAGTTCATATAGTGCATACATTTCAGTATCATGGTATCACCCTCTAAAACCACTGTTACCAGCAAGTTCCCACCACAGTACTTCGTGAGAAAGTGCTACTGTGATGGTGCACGACAAATAAAAACGCATTTGTACTCTAATTTTGTACACTTACCATTCCCCCCATCTCCACATCCTGGTCGTCGGTGAGAATGAGGATGATGTTGCTCAGTTTGACGCATTCTGAACACCTGAGCGTGCAGGTGAGAAGCGCGACAAATAGACAGGTGGACAGGACACGCGCACTGGACCTCCACTGACCGACCCGCGGGCTCGCCATGAGGCCAAAACCAAACCAAACCCGCGATGTGTCTGCCTGGAAAGACGGTGACAAGCAGACGAGGGGGTTTTGAGTGGCGAACAGCAGCACACGCCGTAGGATGAACTGAGAAAGTTTGAGGAAGTGAGACACTCAGTGTGTCATATGACTGCAGCCTGATCTAACAGCTGATGCGTTCACATAAAGTCAACAGTTGAAGTAATGAAGTAATAACATATTTAAAAAAAAAAAAAAAAAAAACAAACAAACAAAAAAAACATTTTGTCTTTTGGAGTTTTTTTTTTTTTTTTCAACACAATCTGTTAAACTATGTTCTGGGTAGTTTTTTATGATTTTTAAATATTTAAAATGTTTTATGAATTATTATTTATTGCTCTGACAGCAAAAATCTTCCACAATACATTTTCTTTAAAATACATAGAATAATTTATGTAATTTAAATATAATACATTTACCAGACGAAAATTAAATATTTCTATCAATCATTTTAATTCATTCACGTATGTGATAAGAATTCAGTATAAATTAATGAAGAGAAATACAGAACAAAAATTACATCTCTTATACATGCATATAAATATTCTAAAATGAACAAAATACGTTAAAAGTTGAACAACCATGACCATGTGCGTTTTATTGCAAGGTCACATCCCTTCCCTTTCACGTGATTGTAACGTGGATTGTTAATGCATTTAAAAAAATCGAGAAAGTATGCCCTTAGCGTTTATTATTTTATTTTTTATTATGTAACTGCTGCGAGTTAAGTTAATGTCGCAGGAGACGTATATGAAGTCGGAACTCTTTATGGTTGCACCAAAACTTTTTCGACATGTGCACCACTCAAAATAGATCCCCTTGGATACAATGTTATGAGCCCTTAGGTCCGTCTTCCGAAAGGTGGCGCCTGTGGCCCAAAAACCTAAACTCTCGTTCAATCACATTCAAATTTGAAGATGCTTTACGTTTTTGAAAACCTTCGTTTACAGCGATATTATCGTTTAAATAGATTAATAAACATCCTTGATACTTTTATAAATAATTAGAATATGGCAGAATAATTTCTATATGTAATTTTCAAGTAATCACAAATGACTATGATTGGTCCAGCTTCACCAGCGCGGAGAAAAGTAACAGGTATCACGTGATAGCACCGCATCGTTTAGCAGTGATGAGAACAGCTTTCAGCGAAATAATTATATTGATAAGCGTTTCTTTATAGCTCTTTATTTTAAAAACAATAAGTGGAGCGTTAAAACAGAATACTTATTATCTAAACTCACGGTGACCAATTAGAGACAACTTTCGGGCCACCACCGCGCGCACTTGTTTCACCATAACCGCCGTTCTACTGACGTATTTTATTTCTGTGACGCACAAGTGACACCTTTTCCCTCAGTCTGGTGAAAGTGCAGAAATAAGCACAGAGGGTCTGATCTGATCTACTCTGTGGTGGTGGATGGGGTGATGAAGGTTATATGATTTTAGGCGGAGGATCCAGAGTGTTTATTCTAGATTATGATCCCATTAAAACGCAGGAAAGTCTCTCTACCTGTAAACCAGCAGAATGACACCTGCAAATTTCCCCATGTTTCCATATTCATATTGGAGAGGAAGATGGGAACATCTAGAAGAGCTTTTCTTACAAAACTAGGACGGAGCAAAGGATTTCTTATTAAAGAAACCTACAGGTACGAACCATCATCGCTTTACTACCCTGGTGAAAAAACCAGCATATGCTGGTTAGGTAGGTTTTGATGCTGGTTTAAGCTGGTCCTTTGCTGGTTTATGCTGGTCCTTTGCTGGTTCATGCTGGTCATTAGCTGGTTTAAGCTGGTCCTTTGCTGGTTTATGGTGGTAGCTGGTTTAAGCTGGTCCTTAGCTGGTTTATGCTGGTCCTTTGCTGGTTCATGCTGGTCCGTGACCAGCAACATGACCAGCAAAAACCAGCAAAGGACCAGCTTAAACCAGCTAAGAACCAGCATAAACCAGCTGGTCTTTTGCTGGTTTTTGCTGGTCATGTTGCTGGTCAAGGACCAGCATAAACCAGCAAAGGACCAGCTTAAACCAGCATCAAAACCTACCTAACCAGCATTCCAGCATCAAAACATACCTACCAGCTTATGCTGTTTTTTTTCACCAGGGTATGGTATTACCACAGTAGTTTTTGTAGTAGGGGTGCAACCTTTGGACTATTCCTGTTTTTTTTCTCTTTCACAGTTCTTCCATTACACATGTTGTGTCAGAAAACAACAGTGGAGATGAAGTTCAGACCTGGTTGGAAAGCCAAACTGGATGGGACGCCTCCAGTTCTGTCCATTCGTTGGACATCAGGTGGTTTACGGAGAGCATGGAGGCAGGACGTCCCGTTATAGTTCAGGAGAGACACATACTAAAGGTACCAAGACGCTCAGTTGCTTAAACTGTGTTTATGGACACATTACCAGTCAAAAGTTTTTAACAATAAGATTTTTAATGTTTTTAAATAAGTCTCTTTTGCTCACCAAGCCTGCATTTATTTGATCATGAGTACAGCAAAAGCAGTAAAATTCTGAAATATTTTTACTATTTAAAATAACTGTTTTCTATTTGAATATATTTTAAATTTTAATTTATTCCTGTGATTTCAAAGCTGAATATTTAGCATCATTACTCCAGTCACATGATCCTTCAGAAATCATTCTAATATTCTGATTTGCTGCTAAAAAAAAACATTTATTGTTATTATTATGTTGAAAACAGCTGAGTAGAATTTCTTTGATGAATAGAAGGTTCAAAAGAACATAACTTATCTGACATAGAATTCTTTTGAAACGTTATAAATGTCTTTCTTTATCATCACTTTTGATCAATTTTAAGCATCCTTGCTAAATAAAAGTAATCATTTCTATAATTTCTTACCAAGATTTTGAATGGTATAGTGTATAATGTTACAAAAGCTTTTTATTTCATATAAATGCTAATCTTTGGATCTTACTATCAATCAAAGAATCCTGAAAAAATGTACTCAACTGTTTTAAATATTGATGATGATGATGATAATTATAATAAATGTTTCTTGAACAGCTTCATGTGACACTGAAGACTAATTATGTAGTAAAAATAGTAAACATATTTCACAATATTACTGCTTTTGCTGTATTTTTGATCAAATAAATACAGGCTTGGTGAGAAAAAGAAAATTCTTTAATACACATTAAAAATCTAACTGTTCAAAAACTTTTGACTCATATTGTATGTTAATGTGTTGCAGGTTAACCCGAAACCCAGCGGAGACCCGTCTGCAATGCAGATGAAAAGTTATGCATGTCAAAGACGGACGCCTTTAAAACACCACAATTCTTTTCTAACAGTGAGTTATTTATTGTCTCAAAGGCTTTCTAATAACGTTTGTTGTCGTTAAGCTAAAGATAAACAGTTTGACACTCTGTCCTGTAGGAGGCTCTTGAAATCTTGTCTCAAAATGCTGAATATAATGATAATGAAGGACGGAGCGTGGCGTTCAGACGGGCAGCTTCTGTCTTGAAGGCGCTTCCCTGTCGCGTGAAGAGCATGGAAGATCTGAGGTGTTTGCCCTGCCTGGGTGACCATTCACAGAGGGTTATAAAGGTGATGATCAAGCTCTGTTAGCTTGTCAAAAATCCTTATTATTTAGATATTTCTGTTAAAAAAGGTTATTTCACCATGTTAGGAGATTTTAGAAGATGGATCATCAAGAGAAGTAGAATCAACAAGACAATCAGAGCAATTTCAGGCCATGAAGGTAATGATGGGTAGTACTCATAGTATATACTGTATATACTGCAGAAATAACTCTGCAGGCAGTGTAAATAATATGCCTGATTTGTCAGCTTTAGTTCGTGAATTATTATGAAGTTATATCTTCCTTTTCTGCAGGCATTAACTGGTATTTTCGGAGTGGGTGTGCGGACGGCAGATCGCTGGTTTAGAGAGGGTTTGCGATCTCCAGATGATTTGATTCGCACAGGACAGCAGTTGAACCGTGCACAGCAAGCAGGTACTGCATTTCACTGTTGACATTTATTATTTGGTTATTTGTAATTATATTCATATTTTACCAAAAAAATTCACTGATTCGTCATTGGAAAAAAAAGTGAAAAACGTGTGTGTGTACTTTTTTCAGGATTCTTTAATGAATAAAAATTTTAGAAGAACAGCATTTATTCAAAATATAAATATTTTCTAACAATATAAGTCTTTATTATTATGTTTTATCAATTTAACACATCCTTGCTGAATAAAAGTGTTAATTTCTTGCAAAGAAAGAAAAAAAAATTACTGACCCCAAACTTTGAATGGTAGTGTATATTGTTACAAAAGATTTCTATTTTAAATAAATGCTGTTCCTTTTAATTTTTTATTCATCAAAGAATCCTGAAAAAAGTATCACAGGTTCAAAAAAACAAAACAAAACAAACAAATAAACCAAAAAATGTATATATGTGTGTGTGTGTGTGTGTGTGTGTGTGTGGGTGTATATATATATATATATATATATATATATATATATATATATTAAGCAGCAAAACTGTTTGTAACATTGATAATAAAACAGCATATTAGAATAATTTCTGAAAGATCATGTGACACTGAAGACTGGACTATTGATGCTGAAAATTCAGCTTTGCATCACAGGAATAAATTCTGTTATAAAGTATATTCATATAGAAAACCACTATTTTAAATTGCAATAATATTTTAAAATATTAAGGTTTTTTTTCCATGTATTTTTAATGAAATAAACAGCTTTGATGATCAGAAAAGGCTTCTTTAAAAAATTAAAAATACTGATCCCAACATTTTGAGCAGCTGTGTATGTGTACATATTTATTTAATTATATTTATTAAGTATTTTATATTTTCAAAAAAATATTACATGCATTTTTCAGAAAATATTTACATAATGATACACTAATTTGTATATATATATATATTAATGTGTGTGTGTGTGTGTGTGACCTCTGACGTCATGAATTTCAGGAGTCCAGTATTACAATGACCTCCAGAAACCCGTTACTAAGGTGGAGGCTGATGTCATCAGTGATATTGTAGAGAAAGCTGTGCACTCTGTGCTGCCCGGAGCAGAAATCCAACTCATGGGAGGCTTCAGGAGGTCTGTGTGCTAATGATGTGCAAATCTTTCCTTAATACTGTATCTTCAAAGTAGTTTTTGAGCATTCATGTACATTTTAGGTTAAGTCAAATTAATTGTATAGCACCTTTTACAATATGCATTGTTTCAATGTATTCAAAACGATATCTTAAAATCTTTATGCCTTATAGTTGCACTTAGCAGATTAGAGCTGGACAATGATATAGTTTACTTTTTTTTTTTTTAACAAGCAGTTGAGATTTGCTATATATTTTAGGGGGAAGGAAGTCGGTCATGATGTGGACTTTCTCATTACACATCCAGAGGAAGGAAAAGAGGAAGGACTGATGCCTAAAATCACAAACTGGCTAGAGGAGCAGGTACTCGTGAAGTTCTGTGAATACTTGCATGATCAAATCAACCCTGTATGGATGTTTGATGACATTTTAAACTTTTAAAGTGAGTTTCTGATGTTGAATTAACCCATTTAATCCAACTGGTCACAATAGTGATTGTAAAATGGTTTTCATTTGTAAAGCTGGTGTTATAGTGCACTTCCTGCAAATATTGAAAAAAATAAAGGAAAGAAAAAATATGTGCAGTTTCACATGGTTAAAGCAAATTCTCACATGTCCAAAGCAGTTTAGTTCCCACAATTGTGACCGACCATAACACACAATTTTTTACACACTTTTCCAAAAAATAATTTCAAAGGGTTACCTATGACGCATCATATGGATATTTTCATGTCTAGGAAAAATTTGGGATTAAATGGTTAATGTTTATTTTTCATCAGGGTTTACTTCTGTATCAGAAGACGACCAGAAACTCTTATCTGGAGAAAATGGATGGTCCAGCTCGGCCACCTAATAACATGGATCGCTTTGAGAGATGCTTTTCTATATTTAAGCTTCAGACGTCTGCTGTGAGATACAAATCGAATTTCACTGCTCCTGCTGAGGATGTTAGTACAGGACGTGAAAATGAAAAGCCTAGTGAGCGTGATTCAGAAGAGTCGGGCTGGAGAGCCGTGCGGGTCGATCTAGTGGTCAGTCCCTACAGTCAGTTTGCCTTCGCCACTCTCGGATGGACCGGGTCAAAGGTGTGTAGCTTCTGCACTACTTTTTATGTGTGGTTTGGTTTTAGTTGAAATTTTAGTTGAAATTTATTTGGTTTTGATTGAAACAAACACGTTTTGAAGTTCTTTTTTAAACACTAAATTCAGTCATTTTCATAGTAGTCAGATTACTGATTATTGATTGAAAATAATTGTTAAATATTTATATTTTCAACTATTTTTTGATTTTGATCTGATGATAAAAGAAAATAAAATTATATTATAAATATAAATATTCCATGAAACAACTTGATTGATTGAATTTTTTTTTTTATTATTTGAACATTTGATTTCTATGTATATTTACGTGTGTGTGTGTGTGTGTGTGGTTATGTGTGTGTATATATATATATATGTATATATATATATATATATATGTATATCACTAAGATCACTGATTATTGGTTGGAAAAAAAAAGTTGTTTGAATATGTATGGGTATATTTGTTTTTTTTTTTTCCTTAATTTGTAAATATGCAAATATTTTTATTTCAAGCGTTTGATTTAGATTTTTGATTGATTTGTTAAATACATGTTAAATACATTTCTGTGTGTCTGTTTATTTTTCAGACAACATTTGAAATTATTTTGTATTGATTTGAGTAAAATATTTAGCTGTTTGTGAAAAAAATTAAATATGAAGTTTCTTTCATAAATATAAAATATTTTCATGACACATTTGTTTCTATTAAAATATTTTTAAATATACATATAAAAATATTTTCATTTTCAGACAACTTTTGATATGATTTTTAATTGATTTGATTAAAATATTTTGCTGTTTATGAAAAAAATAGAGTTAATTTTTTTTTTTTCTGTAAATAGAAAAATATTTTCATGAAACAATTACATTTGTCTATCTGTTTGTTTTTCATAAATACATATTTGATATGATTTTTAAAATATTTTTAAAATTTTTAGCTGTTTATGAAAAAATATATATAAAAGTTCTGTTGATTTTTCCCATAAATAGAAATGTTTATTTTTACAACTTTTGATTTATGTATTTTTGTAATGATTTATATTTTTATAAATATAATTTTGTAATGATTTATATTATATTTTTTTAATTTTCATTTACTATATTTTCTTAAATGTAGTTTTCATTTTCCTTTGTGCTGTTGTTCAAATCTTACTCCATTGTTATGTTTTCTGGGTCTCTTTATTGACATCTGTGAGTGTGATTGTCTAAACTGTGCCGTCACACCTGACTTCATGTGCTGGCAGTGTTTTCAGGTCAGTTTTGTTCACTCATGATGTTTGTTCTGCAGCTGTTTGAGAGGGAGTTGAGACGGTGGGCGGGGCAAGAGAAGAACATGTCCTTGAGCAGTCACGCCCTTTACGACAGCAAACAGGTAAAATAAACTCAAACACACTAAAAATACATCATACCGTACCATATTTGAATAATGGATATATAAAACACCATTCGGCCTATATATAATATAATATATCCAACTTATTTTTCCGGCAAGAGTGGGCGAATTTGTACTTTTTATGGGTGTGGCTTCTGGTCTCAATCGCGTCCAGCTATTTTTAGCTGTACAAAACAGTTCATTTTGCTGCTTGATTTTGCAAATTGGTGTGTCTTACCATATTATTTTTATTGTATTATCTTAATTATGAACACACTGGTTTGAAGTGCAAACAGTTTTACCGTTTACTGTGCGTTGTTATTCTTCTCATTAGCAACTAATGAACTGTAGGTCTCGCCCATAGGCTTATTTCAACATTAAAAAATAAGGTGGATAGCTTTTATATGTCCATGTTAAAAGTCTGATTGTGAAAATACTCAACATATTGCTGGAGTAGCTACATTTAGATCTCTCTCTGTAAAACTATACAGAATCTGTATCTCAGAGCAAAGACGGAAGAGGAGATTTTTGCCTACCTGGGTCTGGAGTTCATTCCTCCATCTGAAAGAAATGCCTGAATCTGTCTGTTTGTGATTATCACTACAAATGTGTCTGTGCTTACATCACCGAGCCTGATATTTTAGCTCCCGGTTATGATCAGATCATGTTTCATATGTAAATGGTTATAAGATGATGAAAAAGAGACTGCAGATGTTTTATAAACATCACATATCTGATACTTTACTCAGTATTTGCCAATAATTTAATCATTTTCTCTGTTGTTTTGCACCATATGCATATGCAGTTTCAGGTTTTAACAAATGGTTCTTTGTAAATAAGGTAAATAATGAGAAATTGTAATTATTTTTTATCAGATACTACTTTGAGACATTCATGAGACATTGTTTGTCTTTGAAACTTGAACATGAAATATTTATTTCTTATTTTCTACTTTTTAAATTAAAGATCATTTGAATTAAAAATCAAAATGTCTCTCTCTCTCCTTACATATATATATATATATATATATATGTATATGTGTGTGTGTGTGTGACCCTGGACCACAAAACCAGTCATAAGTGTCAATTTTTCGAAATTGAGCTTTATACTTCAACTGAAAGCTGAATAAATAAGCTTTCCATCGATGTATGGTTTGTTAGGATAGAACAATATTTGGCCGAGATACGACTATTTCAGTATATGGAATCTGATGGTCCAAAAAAATCAAAATATTGAGAAAATCGCCTTTAAAATTTTCCAAATTACGTTCTTTGCAATGCATATTACTAATCAAAAATTAAGTTTTGATATATTTACAGTAGGAAATTTATAAAATATCTTAATGGAACATGATCTTTACTTAATTTCCTAATGATTTTTGGCATAAAAGAAAAATCTTTGGCTATTGCTACAAATATACCCTGGCGACTTAAGACTGGTTTTGTGGTCCAGGGTCATATACATATATATATATATATATATATATATTCAAGTTGCATTTACTAAACATAAAAATGTTCTACTGATATTTGCAGACATGCCTTATTTCTTAAGGAAGCTTACAGTTTTGTGAGAGACAGTATTTGTTGCATATGTCGACATTGTTGCATATATGCAGGATGTGTTTGTGGTCAGATGATGCCTATTTTAACGTCCTTTTTGTGCACCTGCTTCATTTTGGCCCACTTTTCCCAACCGCCAAACATCTATACATGCTCACTGTATATAATGAATGTTTTTTCTTGAATGCTGGGTAAGAACATATAAATATATGTTAAATTCAGCAGCCAGTTTGTTTTAACACGTAAAATTGCACGTGAAACATATTTTTTTTTTTAAATCTCTTCCTTCTGGCAGTACATAGTAGAAATGTTTTTTTAAAAATACAAATTTACATAAAAATACATAACGTTTCATGAAAACAGTCATTTTTAGCATCTTAGAATGATTCTAATGATTTCTAATGGTTTATTTGATCCACAGTCCAGCAAAATTATTAAATATTTTTGCAATTTATAATAACTGTTTTCTATTTGAATATATTTTAAAATGTAATTTATTCTTTTGATTTCACAAAGCTGAATATTTAGCATCATCACTCCAGTCACACGACCCTTCAGAAATCATTCTAATATTCTGATTTGCTGCTCAAAAAACATTTCTTATTATTTTTTCAGGTTTCTTTGCTGAATGTTCAAAAGAACAGCATTTATGTGAAATAGAAATCTTTTGTAACGTTACAAATGTCTTCATCATCACTTTTGACTAATTTAAAGCATCCTTGCTAAATAAGAATATTAATTTCTATCATGTATCATCTATCATTTGATATAGTGTATAATGTTACAAAAGCTTTTTATTTCAGATAAATGCTGATCTTTGGATCTTTCTATTTATCAGAGAATCCTAATAAAAGGTACTCAACTGTTTTAAATATTGATAATAATAATAATAATAAATGTTTCTAGATTTCTGAAGGATCATGTGACACTGAAGACTGGAGTAATGATGCTGAAAATTCAGCTTTGCATCACAAAAATAAATTACTTTTTAAAATACAATCAAACAGAAAACAATTATTTTAAATTGCAAAAATACTTCACAATTTTGTTCAATTTTTGATCAAATAAATGCAGCTTTGGTGAGCATAAGAGACTTATTTCAAAACTTTTAAAAATCTTACTGACCCTAAACTTTGGAACAGTAGTGTGTGTGTGTGTGTGTATATTTCAAAACACACTGATCATCTCTAATCTGGAGGAAATGTTGGTGTTTTGAAGCTAATGGCAGGTATAGTTGTGAGACTGTCTCCAGTATGTAAACAGACGTCTCTGTCTCTGCAGGAGCTCTTTCAAGTATGATTTCACCTCTGTATGTCTCCTTTCTTTCAGTGTTAATGGCAGCACTGTTTATTTAGCCTTTACAGAAGAATCAACTGTGCCGTTATAAAATGAATGCCTGATTTGACAAGAAATTTGCCTCTGTATAATGCAGCTTTATACTGTGGAGATATGCATTGGTCTACAGAAAAAAAACTAAATAAGATAACATTTTATCACAGAATAAAAACAAATATTACTTGGATTATAGTTTTTAATGCAACTGGTGTGGAAACCCTATTGAACCCTGTTGACCTTTCTGACCTGTTTCTTATCCTTTCCCAGTACACTTTTTTTTCGGTGTTACTACATTTTTTAAAAAGTATGAACTGTTGTTGTTTTTTTTCGTAAGTAGGACACCTTTTAATTTAATACCTGTATTTTATACCAGCATATTTATAAACGTAACATTAAAATTTATATTCAGAGGACTGTATATACAGGTCTTAAATTAATATCAGCTATTATAGTTAACTAAAAATAAAACCACAAAAAATAAAAAAAATAAAGTGTTACATGAAATAAAAAAAATATTAAACAATTAAAATTTATGTACTAAGATCAATTGAAAACTAAACCTAAAATAAATATTATTTTAAAAAACTATACAGGTATTAAATACTACTACTACTAATAATAATAAAAACAACAAAATTATAAAAACTTTAACTGAAATTAAAATGGTATTAAATAAAAATAATAAAAATAATACCACAGTAAAAAAAAAATGTTACATGAAATTAAAATAAAAATATTTAAAAACATATAGATATAGATATATATAAAAACAATAATAATGAGAAAAACACAACAAAATTACTAAAACTTTAACTTAAATTAAAATAATAAATAAAACATAAATTAAATAAAAAATAAAAAACCCTACTGTTAACACTTATTTTTTTTCCAAATATGAAACTTTTTTCTAAAGTATGACACTTTTTGGGCAAAGATACTAAAGGCACAGTAAAAAACAAAAGTTACGCAAAATGAAAAAAAAAATATTGAACTTCACGAAGTAAAAGTTTAACTTCATGTACTAAAATAAAATTTAAACTAAACCTGAAATAAAAATATTTAAAAACATATGTGTATATATATACATATATATATATATATATGTATATATATACATATATTTTTAAATATTTTATATATATATATAAACACAATAATGATAAAAATGAGAAAAACACAACAAAATTACTAAAACTTTAACTTAAATTAAAATGAAAACCTACTGTTAACACTTGTTTTTCCCAAAGTATGAAACTTTTTTCTAAAGTATGACACTTTTTTGGCAAAGATACTAATGCCACAGTAAATAAATATAAATAAATAAGTAAATAAAAATAAATAAATAAAAATAAAAAAAATGTTGCATGAAATTAAAAATATATATATATATAAAAACATTACATGTATTTTAGCTTGTTGTCAAGGAAATGTCATTATGATTTTCATTAAGTTTAACTTCATGTACTAAAATAAAATTCAAACTAAACCTGAAATAAAAATATTTACAAAAATAAATATATTAAAAATAATAACAATAATAATGGTGAGAAAAACACAACAAAATTACTAAAACTTTAACTAAAATTAAAATGAAAACTCCCTGCTGTCAACACATTTTTTTTTCGCCATTTTTACTAAAGTACGACATTTTTTAGACAAGGTACTAATACAGAAAGTAAAAAAAAAAAGTAACATAATGAATCAAACCTGGAAGTTTCAATTAAGAAAAAAAAAGTATTTTCTTTTAAAACACTCCAGTAATCTTCTTAAATGTTTTATCTACAACGGTGTACTGTGTACAGTATTCTTTATCAAACCCTGGAGTACAGTGTAAATATTGTGATTCATGAATATGACAATATGACTAGTATTTCAAATCGAAACAAAAAAAACAACAACTGAATACTAGCAATATTTTGAGTCTCCTCTCATAGTCTTTAATGATAGTTTGTTCTGATATTCTGTCACAGAAGTCTATAGTACACTAGTGAACAGTGAGAAACCCTATATTGTTTTATCTCCGGTTTGCAGCCTCTTTAAGTGGCGCGTTTTCAGGTTTGACAGGACATAAACGGCCGCGTCTCATTTTATCTACCTTTGAGTTGTATTTTATGGCGGTTTGAAACCGGGGGACACCTTCTGCTAACAACATAATTGACCTCTAAATGTCATTTTAACTTCAAAGGGCAGGTCTACGTTCACACCTCCCGTCAGCCTTTACATTACACTCTTAACAGGAAAAGGAAAGGCCCAAATGCAGCGTTCCCTCCTCCCTCGTCTTTCTCCGCGAGGACGCTCCTTTCAGTCAAGCGTCCGTGATTTGAAAGCATTCACAAACATGCTGATCTGGCCCCGGCTCCTCAATGATGAGCGTCGTAAGAGACGGGGCGGGCGGGTTTCGGCAGTTATGCTCAATAGGGCTTAATGCCTCCTTCACACTTCCCCTCCCCGCTTCCAGGTGTGAAACAAAAGTGCTCTGAATGGGCCGCTGGAGCGTCCCGGGACACCTCTGGCCTCGGCTCTGGAGACGGGGCTCCGGGGCTCTTATCGACGGTCTGAGTTCCCGCCGTGATCGCAGACCGGCTTTTCCGTCCGGGCCGGTTCCTCGGGTCGTTCTTTGAGGTTGATTACTCTGATTGGAGTCAGTGAGGGATTACTGGATGTGTTGCAATCAAACTGATGGGATTAACCGGATTAGTGACTTTCATGGACATTCCCTGCATAACAAACAAAAGACAGGAACACTAACGAGAGGCCGTATTAAAGCGATTAAATAGACATGTACAATCATAATTCAAGTGGTGATCTAACAATTGACACCTACAGTATAGTAGTGCAGAAATGTACAAATAAACACAATCTGTGCGCACAAAAAGAATAGCAAGGTACTCAGGATTGAGAGGAAAACTAATTTGCAATGCATTTGATTAGAATTTCTTTAGGTTTTCAATCATTTGACAAATTTTTATTATATAATATATTATAGGTCACAGGTCATTTTGGCCTATGCAGTAATGCTATGCAACTATGCATTAATATTTTGTATTTTAGGCTGTAAAATAATAATACAAATTGGATTTAAATTGAGAAAGACATTTCATTTAATGTCTAAATTTCATTTTATTTCACCAGCGTATAGTTGTATCTACACCATAAAAATCAATTTTGTTGCTTGAAATGAAATAAACATTAACTTAAAATAAAATTAAAAGGTAAACTTATTTTATTTGAGCATAATAGAAGTACAAAAATATCTAAAAACTGAAATAACAAAGAATATATTTTTTTAAATATTAAAAATAACAAAAACACAATTTTAATGTTAGATTTTAAGGATATTTTAAGGACACTTGAAATACTAAAATAAGCAAAACTGAATTAAAAATGAATATAATATATATAAAAAAACGATTTAAAAAACGAAAGCAAATGTATACTAAAACTGAAACATAAAAAATGTATTCATTGCTTGAAATGAAATATAATAAAGATTAATAAAATTAATAAAACGAATTAAAACTAATAAAATAAAATACAAAAAAACTACATAAACAAAACTATAAATATAAAAAATTATAAAAATAACAAAAAAAAACAACTTAATCACTGAAACTTTCACTAAAATTAACATTAAAAACAGAAAATGCAATAAAAACAAATAAAAAGTAATTCAAAATATTAATAAAAACAATATCATGTATGTGTGTGTGTGTGTGTCTATATATATATATATTAAATTTAAAGGACTGGGACTGTATTTATATTTTATATAGAACTTATTTTTTTATTGAAACCTTTATATATGCATTTAATTCCAATATCAGTGTGTTGATGTAGTGTTTATTTTGTGGTGGTGTGCTGCTGGTTTTGCTCAGCTGGTTGTGTGTGTTCAGCCTCCGGCCCCTGCAGCACTGAGAGAGAGACAATACATGAGCAGTCATTACAGAGCAGCAAACAGCCCTATTAGACATGAAAGGGGCTCAATGAGGACAATCAAAGGCCGTCACCGCTGGGGGCCATTACTCCGAGAGACTGCCGTCTGTAGCGGCGCTTTACCATCAACTCACTGACAGACACCTCAGACCTCACAGCCCGTATCACACTAATGGAGCCAGATATGCTTAACTGCACTCATCATCACAAATAAAAAGAGAACTACACACAGTATGGGCTGAGCATTTGTTCTTAATGATCGAAATATATAAAACAAACTCTCAAAGTTACTGCTTCCAGTAGCAGACTGAAACAAATGTATTCATTTATTAATATGTTTGTTTATTTGTTTATTTAACATCTGATTAGTTTTGCATTAAAGAAATGTTTGTTTTATTAAGAGAGAATGGACTGCTGAGTAAACAATTAAAAGCCTGTAAATAAAAATAAATAAATACAAATTGGATTTATATTTAATTAGTTTTGCATTAGTTTTGAAAAAAAAAAAAATCATATTACTTATATTGGTATTTTTTTAAAGACTGAAGAGCTTAAAAATAAATGAAATAAAATACAATTTTATTTTATATTATATTTAATTAGTTTTGCATTAGTTTTAAATAAATTTAAAGGTTTTTTTAAGGGTTGCACTGCTAAAATTATATTGCTGTTTAAAAATAAAAGAAAATAAAGAAAAATAAAGAAAAACTGTTTTACTTTATGTCTGATTAGTTTTGCATTAGTTTTAAATAAATTTCAATGCTGTTTTTTAAGTTAAAAGCAAATAAATAAATAAATAAATAAATGCTGCTTTATTTGATATTATATTAGTTTTGAATGACTGCTGAAATCATCTGTTGTTAATATTATATAATTCCTCTACATAAATAAAATAAAATAATAAAAAAAATTACAGTCAATAAAGACTTTTATATTGTATATTATTAAGGAAATTACACTTTTATTAAGAGAGAAAAGACTGCTGAAATCATCTACACTGCTATATCTTAAACAATTAAAAGCCAATAAATAAATAAATAAGATTTTTACATTATTACATATTTGAAAGTTATTAAAAAATGTATTTATTTAGATTTTATTTTATTTCTAGAAATTTCTAAAATTATACTGCAGTGCATAATATTGATAGTTCTAATTTGTGTCATTTTTCAAGAGATTATCCATTAAAAAACTAGAAACAAACAAAAAAAGACCTTATTTTGTCATTTTAAAAATAAGTACAAAAAACAAAACGGGGAAAAAAGAAAAAATAAGCAACCAACTTAAGAGAGAAACAAATAACAAGCAAGAAACTATCCAACACAACAAACACATGAATGAATGAATAAATAAATAAATAAAAGCATTTTTAAAAATGTGTATAAGCAAACAAAAAATAAAGAAACAAAAATCAACTCATGAACAAAACAAATAAAGCAAGAAACGATACAACACAAATAAACAAATAAAGAAATAAAAGAGCAAAAATGTCTTTTTTCAAATAAGTGTATAAACAAAGAAAGAAAGAAGCAAGCAACTTTCAATAAAAATAAATTATATTCAGTAAAGACTTTTATTTGATATCTGATTAGTTTTAAAGAATTGAAATTTATTAAGAGAGGATAGATTGCTGAAATCATCTGTATTTGTATCTTTTAAACAAATAAAAGCAAATAAATTAATAATGCACCACTATGTGATACCTAACCTTAATGAAAAACTTTATTTGGAGCTCTAAAACTCTCATAAACTCTAAAAAAAATGTTTGTACAAAGACGCTACTAGACTTTAAAAATTCTTGCCGTTACATTATATGTTCCTCAGATGAATGTTTTTGATTCTGGGTTCTTTAAAACCACAGTTACATTGATGATTTTCTAAAAAAAAAAAAAAACATCTATGTCTGTATGCTGCTGTCAGCTGAGGAACATTATTACAGAAGAGTCTCACTGTAATCTGTGCTTTAATGACAGTGTTAGTGAGATGAGAAGTGGACCTGCCGTCTCCAACCCCTCCCGTCTGTCATCCATAAAAACAGGCTCCTGTCTGTACTGCAGCCTGATTCCTCTCCGCTGACACGCACATCAAAGTCAGGCCCCGGTTTATCACATATCAGGGCCCGGGGACAGCGGAAACGAGACGGGGACGGTCCCCTAACACTGAGCCTTACTGGAATATAGAAACCTACAATGCAATTACAGACAGATCAGTGACAGATAAGAGAGGAATGAGATCGGCCTGTTTGTTTGGCCTCTCGCTGAAAGAGAGACACAGATAGAAATGAAGATATCGTGAGAGAGTGTAAACAAATTATCTGCTCTTTGAACCTTTAAATGGGCTCAAGAGGGAAGAATATAGACAGATTCAACTCTGAATAATTTTACTCTTATCATTTGACTGTTTGAGAAATGAGCAAATTCCATAATTTCTCAGTTTTCACATTATTAAATATTTGAAAGTTGTTAAAAAAGGAGCCACTACATAAGACTTGCTTGCTTGCTTACTTAATGAAAAATTATGCTACAATAATATAGATTGTTCTAATTTGTGCTATTTTTCATATTTTATATGATAATGTGCTCACCATTATGAGAGATTATCATTAATAAAATAAATAAATAAAAACAGAAAATACTTTTCAAAATTAAAACGAGCAAGAAAAAAATAAAAAATAAATAAATAAATAAACAAACAAGCAACCAACTCAACAACCAAACAAATAAAAAAAGAGACTATCCGATACAATGAACACATAAATACTTAAATAAATAAATGTCATTATTTAAAATAAGTGTAAAATAATGAGCAAATAAACAAATAAGAGCAAAAACGTAATTTTAAAAATAAGCGTATAAACAAACGAACAAGCAAAAAACCATTAAAAAATAAAGAAACAAACAACCAACTCAAGAACCAGACAAATGTAAAAGCAAGAAACTATCGAACGCAACAAACACAAAATGGAAAATAAAGTGTATAAAGTAATAAATACATAAATAAGAGCAAAAACGTAATGTTAAAATAAGTGTATAAACAAACAAACAAGCAAAAAAAAACAAAGAAAAAATAAAGAAACAAACAACTCAAGAACCAAACTAATAGAAAAGAAACTATCCAACACAACAAACACACAAATAAATAAAAGCAAAAACATTTTTAAAATAACTGTATAAACAAGCAAACAATAAACAACCAAATAAATAATAAATACAACATAATAAAATGTAATTTTAATAAATAAATAAGTAAATAAATAAATAAAAGCAAAAACATCATCATTTTTAAAATAAGTGTATGAACAAATAAATATATAAATAAGAGCAAAAATGGCATTTAAAAATAAGAGTATAAACAAAAAATAAGAAAGCAAGAAACTATAAACACAATGAATGAACAAATAAATAAATAAATACACACACAAAAACATTGTCATTTCAAAATAAATGTATAAACACACAAACAAAAACAAAGAAAGAAACAAGCAACCAACCCAAGAACCAGACAAATAAAAAAGCAAAAAAACTATCCAATACAACAAACAAACAAATAAATAAATAAATACAAGCAAAAACATGGCCATTTTTAAAATAAGTGTAGCTTATAAACAAACAAATAAATAAAACATGATGTCATTTTAAAATAAGCGTATACACAAAAAAAAAGAAATAAAAAATAAAGAAACAAAGAAAAAGTAAGAAACTATCAAATACAAACAAACAAACAATAAATAACATATTATTAGAAACAAACAAAAACATTATTTTGTCATTTATAAAATAATTGTATAAACAAAAATGTAAATAAATAAACAACCAACCCAAGAACCAAACAAATAAATATTATTATTATTATTAAAAAACAAACAAAACATTAAAAATGTTATTTATAAAATAATTGTATAAATTAAAATTTAAATAAGTAAATAACCAACCAACCCAAGAACCAAACAAATAAAAAAAATCAAGCATGCAAGAAAAGAACACAACGAACATGAATGAATGAATGAATGAATGAATGAATGAATGAATAAATAAGATGACTATAACACATTTGCCAGTATCTAGTTTACAGGTGATAAATCTTCTAGTGAACCTCTGTATGCGTAAATCTCCACCCTTGGCGCCGTCTTTCTGTTTTTTTTTTCTTCAATGCGCCCAAAAGGGATCAAACCCTTCAGATCCTTTAGAAACAATAATGGGACAATCTGAGGTTGTTTTATTTGCTCGTCTGATAATCAAAAGTGTCTGGCAGGCTTTGAAATCACGTATTCTTCAATAGTGGGACTGATCAAGTTAATCTCAAGCAAGCCGCTGATAAACCAGATCAGCTATGCGTAATGATCCCGTTTGGGGGGGCCAACAGATCCAAGGGCCGGCAGTTATCTCTGTCAGTAGTTGGGTCTCTGCAGACTACTGTCTCCATACTCGTGTAGTGTTTCTAAAACAGCCCATTAACCTCTACCTGCCACTTCAAAAGAGCCGCCTGCTTTGATACCAATACCCGCTGAAAGGGGCATAAACAAGAGCTGAATTACCCATGTTTGCAGCCACTCACAGGAACATTAAGTGTCTATGAGAGAGACAGAGCGTTTGTGTTGTGAGAGAGACTTTTTCACAAAAGGGCACAACTGCAGTTTTGCTCTACTGGTGTCAGAGAAACTGACAAGCAACCAAATAAAGTAATAAACAAACTGGTTTTTCATTAATAAAAATAGTTTGGCGCAATCATTTTAATTGTACAACACTATGAAAAAGACTGAGAAACATTTATGCTTTATTGTTTGTATTACAATCATTAAAACTAACTCTGAATAAATAATTCAATAGGACATAATTTTCTAATTTGACACTATGAAAAGTTTGACCTTCATTTTGTTGTGATGCAACTGACTTTTATTGAAGAAATAAAACAAAAATATAAATAAATAAAACCTTTTTTGTCATTTTACACTGGAATGTTTGAGTTTCATTTTGTGGTCCTTGAAAATAAAATAAAATAAAATAAAATAAAATAAAATAAAATAAAATAAAATAAAATAAAATAAAATAAAAAAAAATATTTAATCTAAAAAAAATATTATATAAAATTATTAAAATAAATATTTTATTGTGCTGAAACTGAAAATAGAAAGTAAGTAAGCAAATAAATAAATAAATAAATAATTTTTACAGTTTACACTTAAATGTTTGAGTTTCATTTTGTAGTCCTGGAAAATAAATAAATAAATAAATAAACAAACAAATAAATAATAGTTTTTTTAATTCAAGTTTGTTGTTTTAGAGAACCATTTCTGTTCTTCTGAAATTTCTGCTCTAAAAAATTGGTTTATGTTATTGTTCTTAAATAAATAAATAAATGACCTTTTTTTTTGTCACTGAAATTTTATTTTGTTGTGCTGATAAATAAATATTTTTCATTTTACACTGAAATGCATTTTATTTTGTGGTGCTGGTAAACAAATAAATAAATATTTTTGTCATTTTACACTGAAATGTTTTCATTTTATGTTGTGGTACAAATAAATAAATAAATAAAGTTTGTTGTTTTACATGACCATTTCTGTTCTTCTTAAATTTCTGTTCTGAAAAATTGGTTTATTTTACTGTTCTGAAATAAATAAATAAATAAATATATATATATATATTTTTCTATTTCATTCTACACTGAAATGTTTGCGTTTTATTTTATGGTGTTGGAAAATAAATAAAATAAATAAATAAATATTTTTTTCAAGTTTGTAATTTTATTTTATTGTTATTTTATTGTGCTGAAATAAATTAAATAAATAAATAAATAAATAAATAAATAAATAAATAAATACCCTTTTCTCATTTTCTGGTTCTGGAACTGTATGTAAGTAAGTAAATTAAGTAAATATATAATTACATTTCTTTTAGATGTCATTTTTTCAAGTTGTAGTTTCTGTTCTAAAGAAATTGTATGATTTAAGGACTATTACAAAAGATTGAAATCTTTATTTTTTATTGAGAAAAAAGAAAGAAAGAAAGTTTTAAAAGTGGATTTAGCTCTGTGTAAATGAGTTCAACTATTTAACTATTAGGGTTACTAAACACTGCTATTGATTATGAATACCAAGCCTCTGTTTTTAACCTTGAACTTTCTTCCATCACACTGTTGTAACGTGAACATATGAAATGACACACACACATGCACACCTCAGAGAGGAGACAGGATCAGAGATGGTTTTAGGGAGGGGATTACATCTCCAGACTTACTGGTGCCAGGAGTTAATGGGTTCACTCAAGGCCGATTGAGACGTCTTCATTACCACACTTGTGAAAACTGAAGGGGTGGAGATCAGGACGTTTCCTTTGATCCAGGGCGAAGTGAATTGTAAATGAGCTGGGATTAGCCCTATAAATACTTGAGCTCCATCCTGGAGGTGTTGATCAGTGAACCCAAAGCCACCCTCAGCAGAACACAAACACACATCTGACTCACTCAGACACAGGACTTCAGCTGGAAACTCACCTCAAAGCAGAAGAACTGCACAACTGCACTGTTTATATTGGATATCGGTCTTTCTTTGCTGGATTTGGACACATTCTGTAAGATGAAAGGGCATTTTTCCATCGAGTGGCTTTCTCAAAGCAGCCAGGCCTCGGCATCCACACTTCCCTCAAACTCTTGGGTCTCTCCCGGTCATGACGTCTCGAACACCTCTGGCACCGCTTCTGAGAGCCTGCCTGGCTTCTACAGCAGATGGAGACCAGAAAACACGGAGAATCGGGACAAACGCATGGAGTCAGCACAGCCGGAAAACAGTTTGTTGTGTACATCTACGCAAGAGACCGAGTCAGATGACAACAATATTATTAAGCAACACACTCACGGTAAAAAACTGTTCTGTTTAATACGTTTACAATGTTGAATAATGTTTATGCATTTTTAAAATGATTTAACGTAAAGTACTGATTTTTATTCTTAGTTTAATTATCAGTAAAATAGTAAAAATAATTCTTAAACATCTTTAACATGACACTAGTTTAAAATACAGAGTAAAACTTTGCAAACACTCTAATGAATTACATTAGAATTTTTTTGATAAATATAATACAATTTAAATAATGATTTCATGTAAATACAGGTCTAAAACACTATTTTTATTTTATTTTTTATTTATTAAACAGTAATATAGTACAAATTAGACTTTAACATAGTTAAAGGTAAAAGTGAACTATAAAAAATACGTTTTGCCAGCACAGAAATACATTAAATTTTTAAATATTTTAAAATAGAAAGGTTTTTTTTCATGTAAAATACTCATCTAAAATGCTATTGTTATTTTATTTTTATTGAATTAGTGGTAAAAATAGATTCAATAAATAAAAATAAAATTCCTTAACATAATAACAATAGTTAAAAGTACTTGTGAAATACTGATAAAATAATAAATAAAACAAAAATATTTATTTGTATTATTTTTCATATTATTTTGACCATTTTATGCAGTTTTCCCCCTATTTTTTAAAAGCAATGCATACAGCATAATTGCAGATTTCATATGATCTCTATTTTCAGTTAGCATTATCCATTTAAATGTACATTTACAACGTGCATAGCCTATTTTCTCTTTCTGTCTTATGTTTTTACCTGACTTCATGTTTGAATCTTTATTTATCTGTCTTTATGTGCCCTCACAGCATCAGAGCCTGGTTTCAGCAGCAGCACGGAGGAGGAAGAGACGTCAGGCTACGAGAGCGAGGGCGGCCGCTCGCTTTCACCGGGGGCCCCTAAAGAACCGGCGCCGTCAGTATCTCCCTCTACCGGCCGCAGACCCCGAACGGCGTTCACCGCCGAGCAGATCAACAGCCTGGAGAGAGCCTTCAAGAGAAACGCTTATCTCGGAGCCCAGGACAAAGCTGAGCTCTGCAAAAGACTGAATCTGTCTGATAAACAGGTATGAGGGCAATTTATTGTTATTATTATCACTATTATTATAAATTGGTTTAATAATGTGATTTAAAGCGACTGTATGTTAGTTTTTTTTTTACCTGGAAATAGTGATGGGCGCTTTCAAAACACATCTTCGAAACCTTTCGAATCATTTGTTTCGATTCAGTGATTCGGAGCGCGTTTCAAACTGCCAAAATCACGTGATTTCGCGATAGCGGCTTCGTTACCTCATTATTGTTTCGATTTTTTTTTTTAGTATTATAAATGTTTGTACCTTGTACCTTTTGTACCTTTGTGAAGCTTCCAAACTTTGCGAATGATTTGTTTCGATTCAGTGATTCGGAGCGCTTATCAAACGGCCAAATTCATGTGATTTCGCGATCGAGGCTTTGGGAATTTTTTCGTTTTATACGAGTTTGTACCTTGTACCTTTTGTACCATTTTGTACCTTGAAATAGTAACGGGCGCTTTCAAAACACAGCTTCGTGAAGCTTCGAGATTTTGCGAATGATTTGTTTTGATCCAGTGATTCGGAGCGCGAATCAAACTGCCAAAATCACGAGATTTTTCGAGCGATGCTTCGTTACCTCATAATTGTTTCTAATTTTTTAGTATTATAAATGTTTGTACCTTTAACCTTTTGAACTTTTTTGAAATAGTATTGAGCGCTTTCAAAACAGAGGCTCCTGAAGCTTCGAAACTTTTCGAATCATTTGTTTCGATTCAGTGATTCGGAGCGCGTTTCAAACTGCCAAAGTCACGTGATTTCGCGATAGCGGCTTCGTTACCTCATTATTGTTTCGATTTTTTTTTTTTAGTATTATAAATGTTTGTACCTTGTACCTTTTGTACCTTTGTGAAGCTTCCAAACTTTGCGAATGATTTGTTTCGATTCAGTGATTCGGAGCGCTTATCAAACTGCCAAATTCATGTGATTTCGCGACCGAGGCTTTGGGAATTTTTTTGTTTTATACAAGTTTGTACCTTGTACCTTTTTTAGAGATGGACGCTTTCAAAACACAGCTTCGTGAAGCTTCGAGATTTTGCGAATGATTTGTTTCGATCCAGTGATTCGGAGCGCGAATCAAACTGCCAAAATCACGTGATTTTTCGAGCGATGCTTCGTTACCTCATAACTGTTTCGAATTTTTTTAGTATTATAAATGTTTGTACCTTTCACCTTTTGAAACAGTAATGAGCGCTTTCAAAACATAGGCTCCTGAAGCTTCGAAACCTTTCGAATCATTTGTTTCGATTCAGTGATTCTGAGCACTTATCAAACGCCAAAAGTCACGTGATTTTGCGATCGCGGCTTCGTTACGTCATAACTGTTTCGTAATATGGTAATTTTATACATTTGTATAAATTTGAATTTATAAAAAAATATTAATTATAAATATTTGTAGATATTTTTGTTAAAACATTTGTATAATAAAAAGGAATAGTTAATAATCTCTTATTAGACTGTTTAGCTAAGCCCTCTGTAAAACTATGCAATTGTTAATTGCATTTCATGTCTTGTACCTTAAATAAAACACTTGGTAAAAGGTGTTTTATGCATGTTCGGCCCGAGTTTTTGTTGTATTTACACAGTTTTGACCAACAGGCGTCACTAACGTGTTGCGATTCGAGCGCTTCTAAATTGATTCAGTTGATTCAAAGATTCGAATAGGTCCGTTTATCCTATCAGGACCTTTAAAGGTCAGTTTTAATTGTACACTGATTTCTTATAAGGCGAATGGCTTCTTTTTCCCAAATGTCTGTTCTAGGATTATGTAAGTTTTGTTAGTGAAATTTCGCGAAAATGCCCAATTGCTTTATAAAAGCAACAAATGCACACTTATAGCACTGCAATTCAACTCTAATTCCACTATAACAATAGGGGGCTCCAAAGTCGTAAAAATAGTGATGTCAATTTTGTTTGTTTTTCCAATGTGAACTTATCCCATGTTTTTCTCCTTCAGATCAGAAACTGGTTCCAGAACCGACGCATGAAGCTGAAACGCACAGTTCAGGACAGTCTGGCTCACGCCTGCCAGGCCAAGGTGGCCTCTCATATGATGCATTACTCCGATCTGCACAGTTTCCGTCCCGCTCCATATCCCAGCTACTACCCAGCGGTCCAGGAGAGCCCGGCACCTTACGCCCCAGGTTTCCACTATAGTCCTGCCACAGCCGGAGGCCTGCCGACCCTTCCTGTGGAGGCCCTGTATCAGTACAGCACCCTGCAGAGCCTTCCTGTCCATCCCAGCAACCCTTCCATGATGAGTCCATACCAGCCCTATCATTCACAGTACTACAACACACAATGAGAGGAGAGACTGACAACAAAACATTCATTTCTGCCTGTTTAAGCCTGAAGGCTTCGTTTACATCTTTGCATTTGTGAATACAGGGTGAAGTGCAATAACAAATGTGATCTTTTTTAATCGTTTCTGTGAATTATTATTTAAATATGTTTGTAAATCTTGAGAAAGTTCTATTTCGTTCATGTCTATGTGTACAAGAGGAGTGTATAAATAAATCTTTTTCTATTTGACTACCCCGAAGTGTAAAGTGCTTCATTACCACACACTACCATTCAAAAATGTTTAAGTAAAGTAATACTTTTATTAATCAAAGATGGATTAAATTGATCAAAAGTGATATATAACTGTTTTCAACATTGACAATAAGTGTTTCTTGATCACCAAATTAGCATATAAGAATGATTTCTAAAGGATAATGTGACACTGAAGACTGGAGTAATGATGTTGAAAATTCAGCTTTGCATCGCAGAAATAAATTCAGTTTTAAAATATATTCAAATAGAAAAGAGTTATTTGAAATTGCAATAATATTTTACAATATTACTATCGTTATTATTTTTGATCAAATAGCCTTTTTGAGTGTATTATGCAAATAGATGTAGCATAATAGACTCAAAAACATTAAAAATCTTTCTGATTCCAAACTTTTAAACAGTCTGAACATTAAACTAAATTAACCTTAGTATCATTTTTGGGATGATCATTTTGTATAACAAATATACTGAACAAACTTAACACTTTTAAACGTACATTTTCAGCATTGTTACCATGTTTCGCTTACCATTTTAATTTAGACTGTCAAAATACAAATATTTCACATCATCATGGCAAAATTGTTCTGTTTTTTTAAATTCCTAACTGCATATTTTAATTTTACTTTCATTTAAAACAACTAATCAACATATGACCACAGCTAATTGTTAAACATTTAGTTTAGTAAAGGCACATTTTTTAACTTTTAGTAGTTACAGGGTTTATGCAAGTAAATTTAAGACTTTAAGACAAAGTAAAGAAAATTTACAAAAACAAATTTGAATACCTTCTCACAAGCACTAGAATATACATTAAAATACATACTTTTACTGTGTGACTTTAAAAAAATGCTGTTTTTCCTTAGTAGTTTTTGTTTCTAGTGCAAATGTCTAAAGATTCTTAAATCAAGATGCATTTAATTGAGATGCAAATTGACATAAGTCCTACTTTCTGATGAATTGATCAAATGAAGTGAACTTACGATTAAAACAAGAACAAATATCTGCCAATGGGTTCAGAAAAATTAATTTTTATACTCACTTGTTCATGTTCTAAGCATGAACATGATCAATCTCACAAAAAAACTACTTTGTATCTTAATTTTATAGCTCAAGTCAATGTATCTTTATTTAAGGACGTTCAAATATTTGTACTGGAAAACAAGACAAAAAAAATACTGAGGAAGACATTCAGTTTTTGCGACCTTTAATGCCACAACTATGAATTTAAAACGTTCTACTTTTAAGAACTGGGGAAGGGCAAATAAAGGCAAATGAACCCTGTATACGGCTACTTTGTTAACTAAATGTTTAGTCAATAATCAACTATAATGAAACATAAAACAGCTATAAAATCATCTGCTGATAAAGCTAACCAATGAAAAAAATGTTAATAAAAACGTTGCTTTAATACTTTTACCCAAGCGTTCATATCTGTATAAGTGTTTATATCTCATTCTTGACTAATATTTTGACACATCTTCAAGTATAATTTGTTATGCTTGTTTATTTCAGTAGATATATACAATGGCAATGTGGCTAGGAAAATATTCCTATACATTTATTCACATAAAGCCTTATGATGTCCGATTAAAGAATGACTACCAGGATTCATTTCAACAGATCTCCTGCAGCAGTTAGCACAGCATGAAGCTAATATGAGTTGTTTCTAGACAACAAATGTCAAATGAAATCACAAAAAGGCAAAACACTTAGAAAAAAAAAATCTTTTAATGTATAAAACATTTTAAAAAGCCAATAATGAACCCCAAATCTCACAAAACCCAGAACCTATGCCTTAACCCAACTAAACACAAAAATCACGATTACATTCCCTTACCCCGCAACACTTAACACCCCCCCCCACCGTTAATTATCATGAATACAGTACGTCAAACTCTAACCATTGTTATGTTAAACTACGCTTACCAAACATAACCATACAAATGAGGAAACGTAACAAAAACAACTGCTCTCTCAATGCTGATTGCCGTTTTCTATACAATCGAACATCAATGCATTTTATACGGTCTTCTGCTGGCCCTTCTTTCCAATCAGCGACTTGTGGATGTGTGGAATCACACCTGTAGGAAGACACAAAGAAATGGCGTTAAAACAATATCAACGTTAAAAACATTCTTTTACAGCATCAAACCTGTAACTCACCTCCGCCAGCGATAGTAGCTTTGATAAGCGAGTCCAACTCCTCATCACCACGGATGGCCAGCTGTAAATGCCTCGGAGTGATACGCTTCACCTTCAGATCCTTGGAGGCATTACCAGCCAACTCCAAAACCTGAGAACACGACAAGCACCAGGTTTGAACGAGGTTGCATTTGCTTTACAGAGAAGAGTAATCACAGCCAGCCAACAATCTGCCACTATGACATCCAACAGGCTTGCTTAAACTGTGCCAAAATAAAATCATTACCTCAGCAGTCAGGTACTCCAAGATAGCGGCGCTGTACACCGCTGCTGTAGCTCCGACACGACCATGGCTGGTAGTTCGGGTCTTCAGGTGCCTGTGGATACGACCTACAGGGAACTGAAACATAAAAACCAATTAAATATTCCATATCACTCAATTAAAAAAATCATTTTTTGATCTGGCAGAGGAATATTTACCTGCAGACCAGCTCTTTGTGATCTGGAGACTGCTTTCGTCTTGGCTTTTCCACTGTCCTTTCCAGCTTTTCCTCCTGCCTGCAAAAACAAGAAAATTGACTTATTTTAAAACCTTTGCAATGGTACCCAATTTACATAATGTGTCTTCAAATCAAATGTGCAAAAATAAATGTTTAAGTTATACTCTGTAAAAAATAGCTAGTGCATTTCACATTTCATAAAATACTGAATTGTTTTAAAGCAGGAAGACCGAAAAGTTATTTTTCTTGTAAAACGTACTCAAATAACGTTCATTTGCGTCGAAAAATCTTTTTTTTAACACTACATTGCCTGTTTTTTTCCATTGAAGATAAATTCGAACAATGGAATAATACAAAAACGCCCTAAAATGACTCATACTCACATTTCTTTATATTTAAACGGGAGTACAGCCAAACAAAGGTGAGTTTGGCTTTTATTTATAAACGTTGCGTTAACCCTATTCTATTAACTTAAAAATATACCATATCCCACAATCCTGCATTCGAAATATTAAACACACAAATGCATTTTCTGTCTCTTTGATTCGTCTTGCAAAATAATACACCAAATTTACTTTAATCCACGGTCGGCGCTCTTTTACCAAAACACTGCAAACCCACAAACGCCGCGAGCTTATTAAAAGCCATCACGTGTACAGAATTAAAACACGGCGCCTTTACAATTTACACAAAACGCAACTATTCGAGCTAGGATTCATTTTAAAAAGCAAATTATAAAAACTTGCTTACCATATCGCCAGATGAGCTTCTTCTCTTTTCGCACGAAACGGAGGGAAAACACAATGATGCCCACTTCAGCGTTAGCGCGGTACGTTCCAGCCTAATAACCAATCAGCGAGCCGCGTCTTGGTTTGAAACGTCGGTTTCGTCCAATCACAGAGCTTTTTATATGTGGGTGGGGTTTTTTTTAGTTCTCTTTTTTTCTTTGGACCACCAGCGCACTAGTCTCGTGCGCATGCGCGTCGCCGTCATTATTCATTACAAAAAAATTAAGTCTTTTTATTTTTATTCTGATGTGATTGGGAATGTTTCAATCACAATAAATCGATAGAATGATGACTGTTATGTTATAGTCGGTATATAGCATTCGGTTGTTCTGTTCCAAAAGCTACAACGCTTAACAAGTAAATGGTCACTGACCACGTTTTGTCAGTTTACAGATTTAAGGTCCCTTTCTGTTTAGCTTCCTCTTTTCAACACCTCTAAAATTGTAAAGGTGCCCTTGTGAGTCCTTTTCATTTTGTGTGCTTATCTGTTGATGACCTTGATGCTGATGCTATGACCTTAGCTGGATATAAAACAAACACGATTTTGAACAACCAAAACACCAGTTGTAATGTATTTTCTTATTTTTTTTAATTTAATGTGCATATTCTTCTTCAGTTCATCTTCCCTCGTTTGCACGCTGATGTGTTTTATGTTGTGGGGATTTGTTTTAAAAACTATTAGATGGTCGTAAAATCGCGTTTCTTTTACCTGGCCGTGTTTTTAAAGAGTAATTTTGCCTCACCGGACTCCCTACCTGAACTATATGCGCATGCGCGATGCATTTGCCGCGTTTGGGTCTGAAGATTGACCAGTCCACAAATGAATAAATAACTACAACAATAACGAGAAACGTAAGTAAAACAATAGTACACACTGAAACATGATTATCACGTGATTGAAAAATCTATGTTCCTCAATTAAATTATGATTTCCATCGCCTTGTTACAAAAATACCACTTTAAAGTGATAACATTCACCCACCCTCACCTATCCAAACTTAATTATTTATTGGCTTAATTTGGTAGCTGTAGGGACTCATTTTGGCAAATTTGTCCTCTTTTCACGTTTTTGACCAGTCAGGGAGTTTTACCTCACTTTGTAAGCAGGTTAATTTTTACTCTTTTGTTAGATAAGAGTAGCCTATCTATTTTGGCCTAAAGTTGCGTTACTGCCTATTCATTTACTTTTTTTTTTTTTTTTTTTTTTTTTTTTAAATGTTGTTAATAAATAAAAATGATAAATAAAACAAACAAACAAACAAAAAAAAAAACAGTAATCTTGAAATAATGAAGTGTCAGCTGTTCTGGCGCAGGAAGGCTTTTGATCTCTCTTTTCGTTTTATTTGTTGACAGTGGAGGGCGTAATAGTCCATTTATTGTTTTCCATCTTGATGTTTTCCATATTTCATTAAAAGAAAAGGACTCTGTTGTTTTCTGTCAGAAATAACAGCAAAAATGCACAAACATATATAAGTAAACAGTTTTCTTTTGCATTCTTTTGCAAAAGTCTATTTTTATGTATATTGTTTTGTTATTCTGTATATTAATTTTTATGTTTACATGATGTTTTCTCAAAATAGTCAAAAGTTTAACAAAAAAGTAAGAATATGCATTCTTGGATGTGTTTTTTTTAGGCTGTTATTTTTATTCTAGAAATAGACAGACTGTATGTGAAACATAAAAGACATCCAGGGTTGGACGGTGGCAGAAATGTGAAGGATTTTGATTTAAAAACAAAACTGCACTATATTTTACGAAACATTTGTCACATAAATTATGTTAATAATATAATTTGTAATGTGATATGAAAGTTTTATCCCAGACCACTGGACTGCATGTTTATTAAGATTCAGGCATAGTTTGAGACTTTGGTACACATGTGCAAACAGAAGCAGTGAACAGGGCATGAGGTTTGATGCAGTTATGAAGTGAGGTACAGTGTCGCCCGATAATATCGGCACCCTTGGTAAATATGAGCGAAGGCTGTGAAAATAAATCTGCATTGTTTATCCTTTTCATCTTTCATTGAATAAATGTACAAAATTCTAACCTTCCATTGTGGAACAGGAAGTCATGGCTGGACAATTTCAGTCAACCTGGTGTGCTACAAAATGTAAATATGAAGATATTTTACTCACAAGAATTTCTAGGGGTGCCGATAATAGGCAATATGCACTGGAGAGAATTTTCTGAATTTTTTGAATGAAAGATTAAAAAGATAAATGATGCAGATTTATTTTCACAGCCGCCTTTGCTCATATTTACCAAGGGTGCCGATATTATTGGGTTGCACTGTACATACTTGCGTTAACATTTCTCATAGGTGATTCAAGACACTGAGTATGTATGGATGAGCAATAGTAACCGGTTAATAATTACTGAATTATTTTTTAAAACTAGTACCTTTTGAGATATAAATGAAATATGCTTTGCTCATATAGCGTACATTGATTGTATAATACTATAATTATGCTATATTATTATTAATTCTCAGTTTCACAGTTTGAAATGAGGCTATTAGGAACTGTGTGGGACAGAGCAATAATTAAAACAATTTGCATTCATTTGTATAAAAACAAAAGCGTGTTATTCAGCCAGTTACAAGGAATTTACTTGTGTGTCGCCTTCTGCAATTAAAAGCGAAGAGTGATAATTATTCATGTGCGCGCTTTTCATAATCCCTTTCATGCAACACACTGACCTCGGGAATTAAATCCCTACGTCACATTTGACGTCATCCCTCAAATAAAGTCCGAAGGACAGCAGCTGATCTACAGTCAGTGTTTACGTCAGCTCATAATCCAAGAGTGGGAAATCGGCTGATCCTGAATCAGATGTTAAAATAAAATACGCAGAAATATGTGCATGCATATGCATTTAATAAAACTGTTATGCAAGTTATTGATGATAATTTAGTATATCGTACACCTTTTATAAAAGAGAATTTCATTGCATTTAAGGTATTCGGGTTTTTTAAACCGGTTAGCCTACTAAATTACTAAAAAGATGAAATGCATGAAATGCAATGTTAATTTTTATTTATTTCTGATTCTATTTTATATTGTTATGATATTAACATCAAATGCATGTCATATTTGTTGCGATCTGTTTTCTGTTCTATCACTTTTGTTGCATTGGTGCACCGGCAAAGTACTCCATATAAGTGATGATGTAAAAAATAATGCTAATGTTTATTAGTTCTCCTTCAAAGCCTGAGCAGAGCTCCAGAAGGACAGGAAATTCCTGCACAGGAGGAGGAAATGTCTCCAACCAATGGAGCCCGAGCGCACCTCCCTCACGCTCCGAATGACAAGCGCGCAGACCTATTGGTGACCCGGCGAGGGCGCACCGCCTGTTATTGGCAGATGTGAGGCCAATGCTGTGGTGCTGCGAGCCGTGCGTGCTGGAGCAGGGCAGAGAGGAGCGTTTCTCTGAGGGAGAAGTTGGCTGGAGGTGCTGAAGATGGCGGATGGAGACAGTGGGAGCGAGCGCGGTGGCCTCCAGCACTTCCAGCGGGAGCAGGAGACACAGGAGCTGGCGTCCAAGCGCCTGGACATTCAGAACAAGCGCTTCTATCTGGACGTCAAGCAGAATGCGAAGGGCCGCTTCATCAAGATAGCGGAGGTGGGCGCCGGGGGCTCCAAAAGCCGCCTGACTCTTTCCATGTCCGTGGCGGCCGAGTTCCGCGACTACCTCGGGGATTTCATCGAGCACTACGCCCAGCTGGGGCCGAGCAGCCCGGAGCAGATCGCGCAGTCGTCCGGCGGCGATGACGGTGGCCCGCGGCGGGCGCTGAAGAGCGAGTTTCTGGTGCGGGAGAACCGCAAATACTACCTCGACTTGAAGGAGAACCAGCGCGGGAGGTTCCTGCGCATCCGCCAGACCGTCAACCGAGGTCCCGGCTTCGGCGTCGGCGGAGGGGGCGGTCCCGGCGGCAGCGTGCAGGCCGGCCAGACCATCGCGCTGCCGGCGCAGGGCTTGATCGAGTTCCGAGACGCGCTGGCCAAGCTCATCGACGACTACGGCGGGGAGGACGAGGAGCTCAGCGGGGGCCCCGGGGCCGCGGGGGGCTACGGCGAGCTCCCCGAGGGCACCTCCATCATGGTGGACTCCAAGAGGTTCTTTTTCGACGTCGGCTCCAACAAGTACGGCGTGTTCCTGAGGGTCAGCGAGGTCAAGCCTAGTTACAGGAACTCCATCACCATCCCCTTCAAGGCATGGGGGAAGTTCGGGGGAGCCTTCTGCCGCTACGCCGAGGAGATGAAGGAGATCCAGGAGAGACACCGGGACAAGATGTACGAGAGGAGAGAGGAGTCCGAGGGCGAGGACGTGGACGACGACTGACACCAGGAGACGGCCGGGCGTGTGAAACAATAAGTGCATGAACTGAACTCAAATAGCCTACTAAAATATTCATCGGACAGAAAAATAGATCTGTGAAGTTTCTATGTGGTGAGGGTTTGGGGAGGGGGGTCGTATGTATTGAAGCCATGGGGCCAAGGAAGTCTCGTGGGGTTTGATTTATTCCCAATGCTGCCCTGTCCTGTGAAACCAGCAAGTTTAATTGTCTTAGCTAACAATTAAACCTTTGTTACATCAACGCCAAGGCTGCTGAATCTCAAAAGCCAGGCTATAAGGGTGCATACTGTCCAACATGTTTTTAGAGGGGAGAAATTTAGTATATACAGTATATATATATATATACATAGCATCACTGGTCTTCATGGTGTGTTTCCTACCAAGGCAGCATGGGACTTTCAGAGCGTACATCAGTTGTGTTTTTTTTTTCCTTTTTTATTTTAGGGTTTTTGTTCTTGCATCAACATAACTTTAATAATGGCCAACTGCAGTGAAATATTGTTTTCTAAAATTCAGATTTGAAGCATTTGACCCCTGATTTTGTTTGTCTGTCTCGCCTGAGACTTTTTAAAGGAATTAATGACGAATACGGTTGCTTCATGCACATCATCCCGCCGGTGCTATAAACTGACACGATGAACCAGTGGGATATTTTAGTTTTGGGGTCAATGTACGAAAAGCTTTGTCTTTTTCAGACTCGGGTCCAAGTCCCCTCTGAATATTTAAGGACAGTGATATTAGTTCTAATATAAAGGACAGAGCGACACGGGCGAGTGCATTTCCACCCCGTCCCCTTTTGCGTTGTCTTTTTTTACGTGAGATTGTTCTTTATCAGAGAATACGAAAACAAACCAGCATATTTTTGAATACGCAAAGTAAAAATTATATATGAACTACAGAAATATTAAAGCTCAAAAAGCTAATTTTGTAAAAAAGATAAGCTGGGATTGGAAGACTGTCCAGTGTATTTGTTTTGTGGAAGACTATATGAGATTAGCCTTGCGAAACGTCGCCCTCCCAAGCTCCTCCCACAACCTTTTTGAGTTTACAGCACGCACTTCATTACGTTTTCTTTCTACGATTAATATCAGACGTCTTTTGGTCTCGTGCGTCCATTTCCGTGCATGCCCGTCCCGCATTTGCCTTTTATTTAATTTATTGCTTTAGTATCTGCAGCTATATTAATGCGAGATTTTTGTTTAGCCTCTCACCAAAAAATATGATTAAAGTAACCAAGTAGACCAGTGGGTTATGATGGAGAAAGATTGTTAACGTCAAACACATTTCATCCATGCACTTTAGCAAAAACTCAAAATGCGATATGCTTGCATCCACGGCGAAGAATTTTCGTTCATGTTTTGGGAGCAACAGTGTTTAGTGCTGATTGTGTGGCAGCTGTCGAAGTCATGTGTACTGCTGTGATCCTTCCTAAAACGCAAGGCGGACGAATTGCATCCTATGTTATGAAATATTCTCACACGCTCTTATCTGCTGGCCGCAGAATTGTTAACGGATGCCAATCTCGGCGCTCGTTTTCTGTACTTCCACGATCGCAGCAGCTGTTTCTCCTCAACGGCTCGCTGACTTAGCAGGCCGGCTATTTTAATGCGAGAAGCATGAAGAGGGCGAGCATTCCTGGATTCAGCTGTGCCGTTTGCTCTGAAGTGCGCCGAGGCACAAGGGCCCGATTGTTGAGCCGTTTGCACGCTACTGCAAATGTTATTACATCAGCAGGCTGCATTCGCTGCACGTGATCGCATAGTAGAGAAAAACCTGTCAGCGTTGAGTGCTTTCTGTGCAACCTTAAAAAACAGGCCCTGGTTTTGGCAGCCTATAGAAAGCGTGACACAGCAGCTGTTGGCAGGACATTCTTGCGTTTCCCCCCGCCTGCCCCCCTCCTCAGCTGCTGTTCGGGTTGCTCCGCTAAACTGAGCATTTGTAGACGGGAGGCACCATTCGGGACTCGAGGGGGGCTGAGTTGGCTTTGTAACACGACTCGCTGCTCGCTTTAGGAAGGGGATTTGCCATGTTTTAGCACTTGAGCAGCGTTTGTAGATCACGTGTGCATTCATTTCGATTGTATGACCCATCAGTACTATTAGCGAATGTGTCATCTTGAAGAACTGAGATCGTTGACTTGTTTTGAAATGCAGATGACAACAAAAAGCCATTTTAAAGCATTTTTTCTTCACTTTGAGGGATACCGATGCATTAAAACCCTCTAAGGCTGCTAAGCTTCAAAGTGGAGTTGAATATCGCAGCACTTTTCATTTAACCTGTCCATTTAAAACATGGAATCGGGCACAAATCTCTCGCAGAACACCAGAAATGGGCTTTCTTTCGACTGAACTTGGCTGTGTTTATTTCAGATGTGTTATATATATATATATATATATATACATAAATATATATGTGAGAATATGTGCTGTAAAAGTTTGTGTTTTGTTTCCGCCTTATTGTCACTAAAAAAAACAACAACACGCATCAGGGACAGGAAGCAATACTCATCCAGAGGGATGAGATTATGAGTTCATTTCCCGTCAGATCTCACAATTGGCCGATTTGTCTTCCTGTTTCCTGAGGTTGGGATTTGTGCAAAGATCTGTGGGGCACCGCATACTTTTCGAGTGAACAATACCTCTGTATCACTGTACGAACGATTGGAAAAGCTGAAAGAATGTTCTGTTATTCCAGGTGACTCACCCGAGCTCTTAACAGCATCCATGTGTTCAACCACTGTCGACCACGTTTTCCTGACCGTACGCACAAGAGCAGCAATTCATAGAACAATCTTTATCGAAAGGTAGCTATTTTTCCGATATCCTATGTGTTCAGCAGAGATTTTAACGTTGGAATGCCCTCGTCTGGTTTAAACTCAGGTTTATGGCATTCTCCGTATATATTTGCGAGATTCATTTTCTATCTGTTACTTGATACTGACGTTACGGAGTGAGTTCATGGCTACTGCAGGACACTGTCAAGAGCTCAGGTCTCAGATACTCAAAGTATCTCCACCCATCCCATCAAGCCCTGCCCCCTCATACTCGACTGCCTCTATCAGAATGGGCAGCCTTACATTTTTTTTCCCATGGCTAAACCTTTTTCTTTTTCTTTTTTTTTCTGGAGATTTACAATTCTATATTTAGAAAATGCTATGTATGTTTGTAACAGAATAAAGGAAATTATAAATGATGGAAAGCAAACTACTGGGCTGGTGTTGTTTGTTTATGTGCATTGGTTGTGTTCACCAGTTTAAGTGTTGTCTTTGTAGCATTTCTAGGTGTTTTTATAGAGTTTAGTGTATTTTTTTTATTTAGTTTTTGCTAAATTCTTATGTGCTTTTGCTTATTATTATTTTATCTGTTTTAAAATATTTTTAATTTAAAATATTACTATTTAGGTTTCAATTTTAGTTTTTATTTATTTATTTCCAGTTACTAATTTTAGCAACATTTGTAATTTTACTTTAATTCAGCTTTATTTAAATCAAAAATATATTTAATGATTTGGTTAGCAATAATGACCCTATAGTCAGCATAAAATGAAAATCAAACTTATTTGTTTTCTTAGAAGACAAATGGTTCTATCATTTACTCTAATAATAATTTTTAATCAAAATGTAATGACTTTTGTTCCAGAGTCCCGCCTCTGAAATGACTGTCCTTTTTGGATGACGCCATGAATCCCTATTATTTTTCAGCGGCTCTGGTTCAGTCATCTCCATTCTGGTATGTAAGGCCCACTTTTCATGATCCAGTCACTTGCTGATGAATAAAATCTTGTTGAATTCTAAAATGGAGTACGTTTATGGGACTAAAATAGGTTGCAAACACTCTTAAAAACAGGTATTTTCAGTTTTTTAGTATAAGTTTGTGCTTATTCGATACTATTCTTATCGTTTTTTTTGTTGTTGTTTTTTTTTTTTTTTTTTAGTTTCTTAAGGAAAAAAAGCTTTATTTCTAGAAATTAAAGAAATAATATTCTTTGATTAATGTCCGCTCAGATGTTGGGTTAATTATAACAAATGTAATAGTAAAAGTTACTGCAAAAAAAGCAAATAACTAGGTTTGGGGGAATATTCTTGTCTTTGAAGCTAAAATTGACCTTAAGCCACTAAAGCAATTCTGATGTATGCTGTAAGTAGTAATAATAATAATAATAATAATATCTAGAATCATAATAAAATTTTTATATATATATATATATATATATATATATATATATATAATATCTAAATAAAATTAAAAATACATAAAAATCATAATAAAATTAAAATATATAGACATAGATGTGTGTGTGTGTGTGTGTGTGTGTGTGTGTGTGTGTGTAAATAAAAAAATGATAAAAAATTATGTGGTTTAAAATAATAATAATAATACAATAAAAATTATATATTTTTTAATTAATTGGTTTGAAAAAGTCATAATAAAAAATAAATATATATTATGTATATAATAAATGTATGTGTGTATATTTGTAACATTTTTATTATATATCATATATATATATAATAACATTTTTAGAGTTGTTACATATATGTGTTGTAATAACACTATATATATATATACATATAATAAAAATGTTACAAATATATACACACACATACATATATATTATATATATTTGTAAAAATTGTAATATATATATATATGTATGTATGTGTGTGTGTGTATATATATATATATATATATATATCTTTTTTTTTTTTTTTTTTTTTTTGGTGTTGGTAAGTCTCTTATGTTCACCAAGGCTGAATATGATCCTTCAGAAATCATTCTAATAAGCTGATTTGATGCTCAAGAAACATTTCAGATTTTTTTATTTTTATCAGTGTTGGAAACAGTTGTGCTGCTTTATATTATGTGGAAACTGATCCATTTTTTGGATTCTTCAAAGAAATCTTTTGTAACATTATAAATGTCTTTACTGTCACTTTTGCTCAGTTTAATGAAAAAAATCTTACTAACCCCAAACTTTTGAAGGTTAAGTAAAAGCAAAACTTTACTGCAAGACTTACATAACCTAAAAAGTGAGTCAGTGCGTGGTAAGGCATGTTGTAACAGTGACGTAAAAATTGCAGTGTGATAATATGTAATTTACCTACATTGCAGCATCTCCAGCCAAAAAGATGCCTGCGGCCCATTTGGTGAACGTCATTGGCATGACAGTCATTCTCGTCATTCAGGACCCAATGGGAATGTAAGTCAAGACTACAGGGGATGCTAGGTACGAATACGTTCAGTGTCCAAGCTGACCCTTGAAAAGTGACCCCACCGCACCCATGGAATTAGACAGGGTGGCACTGCAGAACGGGACGCAATGCCACGCTGAGGTCTCTGCCAGATCAGGCACGGATTATTTGAAATGCACTGAGCTCCTGCTGTGATCACACGAGCATTCATTGGTTACGAAGTGTCAGCGCTGTCTCTAAGCATTACATGTGGACCAAATTTAGACACGCAACTGGACGGGCCGTCATTATTCTGATTTAGGTCAGGGTGGGGTGGGGTCATGTGATGTCGTAAGAGCAAAAATCCATAATATTCAAATGTTCCAGCTTAGGTTTTCCGTCGAATGAAATGCAAATATGTCTTGTTGGTCAGACTTTAGTGGTGCATCATTTTTTTTCCAAGTTAAAATTTGGCCTGTTTAAGACTAATAATGCTTTTGTTTTGTTTTAAGTAACTAGCTGAAATATCATTATTATTAGTATAATAATTGTAATTATTATAATATTTTCATTTTTTATTTTCATTTTCATGGCAACTAGCTAAAATAAAATTGTTGTTTTTTCTGTTGTTTATTTTATTTCAAGTAATGTATTTATGGTTTAAGTTAATGATGGCAACTAGCTAATATAAAATTTATTTTTTGTTTATTTTTTAAATATTTGTTTTATTTCTCATAATTATTTATTTTTAATTTAATGATGGAAAGCTGAAATAAAAAAACAATGTTGCTTTATTTCTTTTTTTAATATTTATTTTATTGCATATAATTAATTTTTTTAAATTGTTTTAGATTTAGTTAATGATGGCAAGCAGCTGAAATAAAATTTATTTTTTGTTTAGATTATATGTTTATATTTATTTTTTAACATGTAATTATTTTTTAAAAAAATAAAAAAAATATTTTTTAAAAACAACTCCAATAAAAATGATTTTTGACTATATTATATTTTTAATAATTTATTGCACGTAATTTAAAAAAAGTTTTAGATTTAGTGGCAACTAGCTGAAATGAAATTGTTGTTGTGTTTTATTATATTTGTTAAAATTTATTTTAGTGCACATAAGAAATTTATTTATTTATTTTTAATTTATTTAATGGTGGCAACTAGTTCAAATAAAATTAGTTTTTTTTTTTTAGTTAATTTCATTTCAGTTAATATTTAATTAATATTAAGTTAATATTTAATTATATATTCTATATATATATATATATATATATATATATATATATATATTTTTTTTTTTTTTTTTTTTATAAACCTGCTTGCACACAATGCTTTTGACATCATTGTGAGGTGAAGTCCTCAGAGAGCAGCACACACCGCTTGACTCCGTAAATGAACTGCTGCCTTTGGCAACCAGCTCGAGTTCCCCGGTGAGAAGTGAACGCACGAGCAGATGAGAGGACAGCGTAAAGAGGAGGAGGGAGGGGGCGTTACGTGATGGGGATTCTGCGTTCGCAGGAAGAAACCCTGATCCCAGCGTGCTGCTGGGCTGGCAAGCTATATTTAGCTGGTGTTGCCATGTGCCCGGAATGTGAGACATACATTCTGCAGCATGCGCATGTGAGCGTACAAACGACAGGGTAGAGGGGAGGAGGAGGAGGACGCGTGCACAAATATTACACACTTCTCACATAATTGTACATAAACACTTCTGACATGAAAGGAACCATAATACTTCTATCAATCCTTTAAAAATAATAATGCAAATAAATGCAAACATGCATTTTTGTTTTATATGCAATCGCCAGTTCAGAGAGCACAGAATGACCTGGAACATCTTTTATGACACTCTGGCTTTTGTATGCATGGGTTCGGCTTGTGCAATTCAGTGCAGCCACTGTGCGAAAAGGGAATCGAGTTGCTGCAGTGGGACCTGTAATAGAGAGAGATGCGGTATTTCTCCAGATACTGACAATGGAGGGCGGTTTTGTAGGAGGAATCCTTTTACATTTGGGATAAACACCCCATTTGTCATGTGATTTAAATCTTTGCTCATGAAACCACAGAACCTTTTGATGCAGTCATATGAGCCATAAATACCAGCTCACTAGTTGCCATTTGTAATATGTAATTTGATTGTTTTTAAAGGAATAGTTCACCCAAAACTGAACAAAGCCATCCAAGATGTATTTGAGTTTGTTTGTTCATCAGAACAGATTGTAGAAATGTAACATTACAGCACTTGGATCCTCAGCATTGAATGGGTGCCGTCAGAATGTCCCCAATTAATCCACACCACTCTAGTCCAATTAACATCTTGTGAAACAAATGTTGGATTGGAGTCATATGGATTAGTTGTGGATTACTGTGATGTTTTAATCAGCTGTTTTGACTCTCATTCTGACGGTACCCATTCACTGCAGAGGATTCGTTGGTGAGCAGATGTGAGCAAATACATTTCTCCAAATCTGTTTTGATGTACAAACAAATCTGAGGGTGTGTAAATGTTCAGCTAATTTACCTTTTTTGGTGAACTGTTCCTTTAATCAAATGTAATGAATCAAACATCTCAAGCAGTCCATATGAAAAATCTGTAGCACTGGTATGTGTCATTCATGGCTTTGATTTTAAATCACACAATCATGTGTCTGTTTCAGTGACATGTGCAACCAACTGGGAAAAACCTCTGCTGAAAAGTACCCAGCAAATGCCATCTGGTGGCTCCTCTTACAAAAAGCAATAGCTGCCTTATTACAGTGATTGTATTAGAAGGCAATACATTCATGTACAGTCAGAACCATACAGTGTGCTTGAATGGGTGATATGGGCAAAAAAATTATCACAATAATTTTTTCCACATCAGTCGATATCGATAATTATCACGATAAATGTCAAATCTTTATTTCTTTCAAGTTTAAAGTCAGATTTTTGCTCCAAAGTGAAAGTTGTAAAAAACGGACCGTTAATTTTCCTTAACAAAATAAATATCTAAATAGAAAAATTAATTTCTGCATTTTCTAATGAGTTTAATAATATCACTTTTTTGTCTCTTAGAAATGCACATTTGATGGAAATGCACATTTGACAGTAGCTTTGTTCATTAGCAATCAGTAACATCTGTAAAAATTGTAGCAAAAATTGTAGTTTTTTTTTTTTTTTTTAATTAAACATTGGTCTCCTATAGTAGCAAGCTTACATTTTAAATAATGATGAACACAGTTAAAACCACACATAAACAAATACTCAATACCATGGTAAAATATAACTACATGGTTTTATAGGTAGCCTATTTGTATGAAAAACGGTGGTCTAAAAACATTCAGTATAAATGCACAAATGCTATAGCCTAATCACAAATACATACATGCTGTAATTATATACCATTATTCCTGTAATAAAATTCAATGTGAATATCCCACATTGCTGCCACAATACCATGGTGCAGTGAGTGTTACTACAGTAAATCCATGGTAAATGATGGCGATGCGTAGATTGAAAAGCCTTCTGACTGTCTCGTTGCACACAGCTTTAAACTAGTTTGAATCACAGAGTCATGTGTGTTCATCGCTGAATTCAAGTGTTTCACACTGGATCTCACAGCGCTGTTTAGTGCTTTAGAATTTTCTGTATTTCTGCATAAATATATCACAAAACATCATCAGAGAATCCAATCAAACAAACAAGACAAAAATATATACTTTGTCATTTAGTTATTGAGAAAAACGATCCAGTGTTAAATATTTGTGAATATTTATGTCTGAATCTTTGCTTTCAGTATCTATTATGACCCCTTTTTGAAGCCATAACTGCAGGTAACTTTTTTTGTAACCGCTGATCAGTCCTGCACAATAACTTGTAGGAATTTTAGCCTGTTCTTTAGTCCAGAAACACTTGAACCCTGTGATGTTGATGGGTTTCCTCCTAAGAACTGCTTGCTTCAGGTCCTTTCACAACATTTTAACTGGATTAAGGTCCGGACTCGGCCGTTCCAAAACATTACCTTTGTTCTTGTTTAACCGTTTTTTGGTAGAATGACTTGTGCGCTTGGGGTTGTTGTCTTGCTGCATGACCCACTTTCTCTTTAGATTTTAGTTCATGGACAAATGTCCTGACATTTTCCTTTAGAATTTGCTGGTATAATTCAGAATTTATTGTTCCATCAACGATGGCAAGTCGTCCTGGCTCAGATGCAGCAAAACAGGCCCAAACCATGATACTACCACCACCATGTTTCGCAGATGGGATAAGGTGGTTCTTATGCTGGAATGCAGTTTTTCTTTCTTCAAACATAACACAGTTTATTTAAATCAAAAACTATATTTTGGTCTCATTCGTCCACAAAACATTTCTCCAATAGCCTTCTGACTTGTCCACATGATCTTTATCAAACTGCAGACAGGCAGCTGTGTTTTTTGGAGAGTTGTGGCTTTCTCCTTGCAACCCTGCCATGGTTGTTCATTGTTCTCCTGATGATGGACTCATGAACTTCAACATTAACCAATGTGAGAAAGGCCTTTAGTTGCTTAGAAGTTATCCTGGGGTTCTTAGCAACCTCAGAAACTATTATACATCTTGCTTTGGAGTGATCTTTGTTGGTAGACCACTTCTGGGGAGGGTAACTGTGGTCTAGAATTTCCTCCATTTGTCCAAGTCCAAAGTCTTTAGAGATGGTTTTGTAAACTTTTCCAGCCTGATGAGCAACAACAACTCTTTTTCTGAGGTCCTCAGAGATCTCCTTTGTTTGTGCCATGATTCACTTTCACAGACATGATCAGACTTTAATAGATCCCTGTTCTTTAAATAAAACAGGGCATAAACTGACACCTAATTGCCAAACACTTCTGAACAGACAGACTCTAATTTCACCTTTAAATTAACTGCTAATTCTAGAGATTCACATACTTTTGCAACTCACAAATATTTAACGCTGGATAATTTTTCATAATAAATAAATGACAAAGTATATATTTTTCTCTTATTTGTTTAATTGGGTTCTCTTTGTCAATTTTCAAAACTTGTGTGAAAATCTGATTAACTTTTCGGTCACATTCATGCAGAAATGTAGACAATTACTAAAGGGTTCACAAACTTTCAAGCAGCACTGTATATTTGGACACTGACACAATTTTTATTATTTTAGCTGTTGACCAAAACATATTCAAGTTACAGTTATATAATGAACATGAGCTTAAAGTGCACTTTAATTTAAGAGCATTCTCATCAAAATTGGAGGAAAGGTTAAGGATTTATAGCTCTTTAATATGTACCTCCCTCTTTTTCAAGGGACCATAGGTAATTGGACAGTTGACACAAAAGCTGTTTCATGAACAGTTGGGGGCTATTCCTTATTTTCCTACATTAGTTAAGCAGGTAAAAAGTCAGGAGTTGATTTTAAGCGTTTGTATCTGGAAGCTGTTGCTTGTATTTGGAAGCTAGTCTGTGTATAAAAATGACTGTAGTTCCTAAACATTTTATGTTATATTTTTGTTCAGCCCCTTGAATTAAAGCTTAAAGTCTGTACTTAAATTTCATCTTGATTGTTTCATTTTAATTCTGTTCTGTTGCCATCCAGAGCCGAAAATATGAAAATTGTGTCAGTCTCCAAATATATGTGGATGAAGCCCCACTTCCGTGGGTTGTGAAGCGACCCCAATAATATGGATTTACCAGGGGAACCCCGACGAGAAATATAGGTTTATGTGTATTTTATCCCCCAGAATGCAATTTTTAATGGGGGATCCCCCTTGAAATGCCACTGGGCTAGTTTAGATTAGCAATTGGGCGGGTTTTGTTGTGAAAACCTGGCAACCCTTGTCCCGGTTGCTATTGTAACTGTCAGCGTTCTGAGACGTGCACTCAAGTACTGCGCATGCGCACTGGCTGATTTCGCCTGAAAAATAAGCTTTTTTTTAATGTTACTGGAGCATAAGGAGCAGTATTTATGAGGCAGTTCTTGTCAGGTTTCATAGGTGATTTCAAATATGAAATGTAATCGTGAGCTTTGTGAGCTTGGGGGTGAAGAAAATAGTGCTGAAATGTTCCTTATTTAAATTTGAGGTATTTCAGATATTGCTGTAAGCCTATGACTTGCCTAAGAATTTGCCTAAGAAATTTGAAGTCAACATTTGATACGCTCTTATTTTGACAGATTTGAAAAGCTTATACATCTGTCAAATCATGGTTTGCTTTAAATCATCTGATTAGAGGAAAACTGTAATGGACCACATACTTACTATCCAACACTGAGGACACTCATGTTTCTTATGTAATTCAGTCAACTGTCTGTATGCAGTGAAATGTTCTGTCACATGGAGGCGCTCATGTGTTATTTTTTTTTTTAATTCTGTATCAAGACCAGGTAAAGTACAGCAGATGGAGCTGTGACCATCAAACAAACAAACGTAGGTTATTTTTTTCCATCATAAATTTAAAATCATTTTTTTAATATACAAAAAAATATATAAACCGCTGTTCAAAAAGTCTGGGATCAGTAAGATGTATTATTTTTTTTAAATAACTTTCTTATACTCACCAAGGCTGTGTTTATTGTATCAAAAATACAGAAAAAATTGAAATATTGTTACTATACAAAGTAACATTTTTCTCTTTTAATATGCATTAAAATCTAATTTATTTCTGTGATGCAAAGCTGAATTTTCAGCATCATTACTCCAGTCTTCAGTGTCACATGATCCTTCAAAAATCATTCAAATATGCTGTTTTATTTAGTCAGTGCTGGAAACAATTGTGCTGCTTAATTAATGATTTTTTTTTAGGATTCATGATGAACAAAAACAGTGTTTATTAAAAATAGAAATCTTTTCTAACAGCATACACTAGCGTTTTTTTTTTTTTTTTTTTTTTTAAGAAAATAATACTTTTATTCAGCAAGGATGTGTTGAACTGATAAAAAGTGATAGCAAAGACTTATATTGTTAGAAAAGATTTAGACTGTTCTTTTTAACTTTTTATTCATCAAAGAATAAAAAGTTAAAAAAAAAAAATATTTGGCAACACAACTGTTGAAAACATTAATAATTCTAATAATAAATCAGCATATTAGAATGATTTCTGAAGGATCACGTGATGCTTAAGACTGGAGTAATTATGCTGAAAAATCTGATTTGCATCACAGGAATAAATTATATTTTAAAGTATATTAAAAAAGAAACCATTATCTGTATTTTTGATCAAATATGTGACCCTGGATCACAAAACCAGTCTTAAGTAGCAAATTTGTGGCAAAAGCCAAAAATGCATTGTATGGGCCAAAATTTTTCTTTTATGCCAAAAATCATTAGGATATTAAGTAAAGATTATGTTCCATGAAGATATTTTGTAAATTTCTTACCATAAATATATCAAAGCTTAATTTTTGATTAGTAATATGCATGGCAAGAACTTCATTTGGATGACTTTAAAGGTAATTTTCCTCAATATTTTACAGTGCGACACTACTTATGGTATGTTTTTCAAGCACTTTGAGAAATTAAGATTTTTTTGCACCCTCAGATTCCAGATTTTCAAATAGTTGTATCTCAGCCAAATATTGTCCTATTCTAACAAACCATGCATCATTGGAAATCTTATTCAGCTTTCAGATGATGTATAAATTAACTGCATTAATACACTGTCACTAAATGTTGTCATCTTATATGATATAACGCTATACTTCAGTGGATCTTGAGATATGAATTTGTGCAAATGTAACATTGTGAACAAGGTCTGTTTTAAATCAACTACACAACACCACGTAATATCTGTATCTTGATTTTATTGCAAAAATTTGTGTAAAATAAATTGATTAAAAAATAATTTAAAATAAATATTAAACAATTAAATACAATTAAATTAAGCACATAGGCAAACGTTCATACTTAAAGAATTCAACATGAATTTACCGTTTCCAACACAAACCTTATGAATACAGTTAAAAAAAACAGATAGATACATCAACTCACAGGTGTGTAACTCTGAATAAATCCAGATGTTAACTGTACATGGTACATACTCTCTGGAAATGTGTTAATGGATCAAGCCCTAATCTTAACTTGATCCTCAAGTGTGAAGTTGACGGTTCGGTCAGTTGGTGTCTTCTCCATTTCCACCCTCTCGGTGTCTTCGAAAGCTGTGCTAATGAACCATCCGGGATGTTTAACGGATTCAAAAGTGTTGTAAGCCGTGCCGGTCTCCTTCCTGAAGAATAGCAGGCTGTCGTACTCGTCCGAGTCACCGACGTTAATGATGTTTAGGGGTCCACTGACCTCCTAAAATGATCAAAAAGAGATTTAAAACCTCATAATGTTGGTGACATATTTGGGGGAAGGTAAGTGTGTTTGTGGTGTACGAACCTTCAAGAGCAGTTTGGGCAAGGAAGAATCATCAGACTTGGTGCAAGCAAGGTAGAGGTTGCTGTTGGAGATTCCCAGGCACACAGGTTGGCCGATGTTTTGTGGGGTACTCGTATAATACGCTGACATACTGAACCGCACTGAGAGAAACAGAAAATGTGTAGGGGAAATGTTAAAAGGACATTTTCTAAAGTTATGCGTTTATGCTGAAGCTTGTGTTACAACGATTTACCTTTCAAATTCATGTTTCCTCCAGTCAGTGTCACGGCCTTCAAATGAAGATCTTGAGTGTTTAGTTCGTCGCTCAGCACCAGAGACTTTTTGTATTTGTCGCAAATGGTGCACTGCAAGGTCTGGTTGGCCTTACGGTAAGTCGCTGGTGTGTTAAGCGGGTTAATCTGACGCTCTGTGGAAATAAGAACAAATGCTTAAACATTTTGCTAGTCAAATTTCCCTTTAGTTTGATATTGCAGATTCAATAATCTCTTTGTATTGCGTATAAAGTCTGAGTACGATCTTCACAGTGTGTCAAACTGATCCAAATTAGATCCAATATACACTATCAGTCAAAAGATTTAATGGTTTTTTTTTTTGTTTGTTTGTTTGTTTTGAATAAGTCTCCTCTGCTCACCAAGCTTTTGCATTAATTTGATCCAAAGTACAGCAAAAAATGTGAAATATTTTTACTATTTAAAATAACTCTTTTCTATTTGAATATATTTTAAGGTCAGTTATTCATGTGTCTTCAGTGTCACATGATCTTTCAGAAATCATTCTAATATGTTGATTTGCTGTTCAAGAAACATTTAATATTATCATCATCATCATCAATATTTAAAACGGTTTACTAATTTTTTTTTTTTTTTTTTTTCAGGATTTCGTGGATGAATAGAAAGATCCAAAGATCAGCACTATCCCATTCAAAAGCTGGGAGTCAGTATTTGGTTTTTTTTTTTTTTGGAAAGAAATGATAGAAATTAATACTTTAATTATTTAGTAGCGAGGATGCTTTAAATTGATCAAAACTGATGGTAAAGACATTCATAATGTCAAAAAATCCTGTTCTTCTGAACTTTCTATTCATCAAAGAAACCTTCAACATAATTAATAATAATAAAGAAAATGTTTTTTGAGCAGCAAATCAGAATATTGGAATGATTTCCGAAGGATCATGTGACTGGGGTAATAATGCTAAAGATTCAGCTTTGAAATCACAAGAATAAATTACATTTGAAAATATATTCAAATGGAAAACAGTTATTTTAAATAGTAATATTTCAAAATTGTACTGTTTTTGCTGTACTTTGAATTAAGTACATGCAGGCTTGGTAAGCAGAAGAGGTTTCTTTAAAAAAACATTACGGTTACTTACTGTTTAAAAACTTTTAACTGGTAGTGTATATATTATTTTGGTTGTGCATCTGCTTTAAACCATTAAACTTGCCATTCAAATCAACCCACAAACCTGTCTCCAAATATGAGTTAATCATAGGTTAACCAGTATTTCTGAAAACTCAACAATCAATCTGGGTCAAACTCACCAGCTACTCAATATAAGGTTAAGGTGGTCACTATGGTTTGTTGCTGGTCCTACTAGCTCTAACCATCTTGACCAACTATCAAACCACCAGTTTTAGCTGCTTAAATATTTGCTAATGGTACCTTCGATCACGTTCTCGAAGATCAGTGCGCCAATCAGTGCTTCTTCACAAAACTTGGCCGAAGACATTTGCTTGAAGTGCTTCATCCTTTCCACAGCAATGATGATGTTCACCGCCTGCCTCATGCTGTGAGGATGCGGCAACAGTTCCAGTTCGATGTCTTCAAACATGTTGCATTGGCAACTCTGGAGAAGAAGAAGGAAAAAAAATGTTTTAGAAGACTCAATATTAATCAGACCATATCCATGAGCATATTTAATAGCAACTCACCATGGCTAGTGGATCAGGGCAGTCAAGTTCATCAAAGTGAGCACTGTAAGAGTAAATTGCACAGTTTAGAAACTAACTAAATGTATTGGGAAACCAAAGCTATTTAAAGAATATATATATATATATATATATATATATATATATATATATATATATATACAAGCGATACTTACCACTCCGACACCAAAATATCAATATATCCATCGCATGCCATCGTTCTAAAAGAAAGCATAAAACGAAACAATGAGAAAACAATCATCTGTATCTTTAAAAACTGACTTTAAATCAAGATGCACATCAATGTAAACAGTTCGCCACATACCAGTCGTTTAGTTCAGTTCCGTCACTGGAGTTACTGAGTTGGTTAAATCGTTGTTTCTCTTCCAAGAGTGTTCGGTTGAATGTGTTAGGGATGGTGGAAGTGCGTTTTATACTCTCTGCAGCGGAAATTTTGTCGGTTGCGTCAATATTGTTAATCAGCAGGTTGGAATAGAGAAATGCGTCCCGTTGAATTGTAAATAAACTTACATACTTCATTACATGAGTCACTCGCGAGAGACCTGTAAGGCATAATTTACTCGCGCGTGCCGTTGCTCATGTTGTTGTGAGGATCTAATAGTTTAGGTCGGGGTGCCCAACCCTCTTTCTGAAGATCGACTTTCCTGCAGAGTTTAGTTTCAACCCTAGTCAAACACGCCTATCTGTAATTATCAAGTGCTCCTTGAGATCCTAATTAGCTGGTTCAGGTGTGTTTGGAGCCAGGCTTGGAGCTGAACTTTGCAGGAAAGTCAATCTCCAGGACCAGGATTGAGCACCCCTGATTTAGGCTATTCAAAAAGACATTTTAAGAAATGCAAATCATGCATGCATAGAATAACTTGAATTCAGCCAATGATCTATAGCTGTGAAGCCTATTATAGATCACTTGATATATGTATTCACTTAAATAAAAGTCAGTTTGAGACGTTTTGACTGTCCTAAAGTACAAGGAAAAAAGTCATTAAAAGTAATTCTTGAAAAAAATAATACCATACATAGATTGGCACTGTAAAATATTGAGATAATCGCCTTTAAAGCTGTCCAAATGAAGTTATTAGCAATGCATATTATTAATCAAAAATTATTTTTTGATATATTTATGGTTGGTATGGTTCACATAATGTCTTCATGGACCATGATCTGTACTTAATACCCTACTGATTTTTGGCATAAAAGAAAATCAATAATTTTGACCCATACAATGTATTGTTGGCTACTGCTACAAATATACCAGTGCTACTTAAAACTAGTTTTGTGGTCCAGGGTCACATTTTATTATTAAGTTTTTTGTTGTTGTTGTTGTTGTTGTTGTTTGTTTTTTTTTAAAAAAAAGCAGAGAAGCAATTAAATTAATTAAAATGTGTAGTTAATAGGTGTTTATAACTAATAGTAAATGGGTAAAATACCCATTGTTTTGTTCTGCAAAAAATTACGCAGTTGGTTTTTTTGACGTCAGTTATTTCCTTCTTTTGCAATACTATGTTGTAACTTAAAGTTTTTGTTTGTAGGATTCACAGAATCATCCTAATTTACAACAGTTCTGAACTACACATGGAAGTAATGTAAGAATTTATGAAACTGATAGTGGCGTCAAACAGTTATTTGCAATGAATTACATCCAAAATAAAAGTTTCTGTTTGCATAATATGTGTGTGTACTGAGTATGTTTAATATGTACATATAAATACACACACGCCCACAAACATACAGTATATATTTTGAAAATATTTACATGTATATATTTATTTTTATTCATATAATTTATATTATAAATAAATATATTTAACACACATATGTGACCCTGGACCACATAACCAGTCTTAAGTAGCACAGGTATGTTTGTAGCAATACCCAAAAATACATTGTATGGGTCAAAATTATTGGCTTTTCTTTTATGGCAAAAATCATGTTCCATAAACATATTATGTAAAAATCCTAACATAAATATGTCAAACCTTAATTTTTGATTAGCAATATGCATTGCTAAGAACTTACTTTGGATTTAAATTTAAAGGTGATTTTCAAAATTCCAGATTTTCAAATAGTTGTATCTCGGCCAAATATGGTCCTATCCTTATTTATTCAGCTTTCAGATGATGTATAAATCTCAATTTCCAAAAATTGACCCTTGTGACTGGTTTTGTGGTCCAGGGTCACATATATTATGTAAACGAAAACAGTTAATTGTTTGACAGTGCTAGAAACTGAAAACATTAGTTATTTAAAATAACCATTTGTGACAACTAGCCCCAGTTTCCACTGTTTAAGACAGTTTCTTACCTACAGTGTCTCCTGTCTCCTAATATGGATTAATCATAGGTTAACCAGTATTTCCAAAAACTCAACAATCAATCTGGGTCAAACTCACCAGCTACACAATATAATGGTTAAGGTGGTCACTATGGTTTGTTGCTGGTCCTACTAGCTCTAACCGTCTTCACCAACTATCAAACCAACAATTCTAGCTGCTTAAACATTTGCTAATGGTACCTTTGATCACGTTCTCCAAGATCAGTGCGCCGATCAGTGCTTCTTCACAAAACTTGGCAGAAGACATTTGCTTGAAGTGCTTCATCCTTTCCACAGCAATGACGATGTTCACCGCCTGCCTCATGCTGTGAGGATTCGGCAATAGTTTGATGTCTTCAAACATGTCGCATTGGCAACTTTGGAGAAGAAGAAAAAAACTATATTTTAGAAGACTCAGTATTAATCAGACCATATCCATGAGCATATTTAATAGCAACTTACCATGGCTAGTGGATCAGGGCAGTCAAGTTCATCAAAGTGAGCACTGTAAGAGCAAACTGCACAGTTTAGAAACGAACTAAATGTATTGGGAAGCCAAAGCTATTTAAAGAATATGTATATAACAAGTGATACTTACCACTCCGACACCAAAATATCAATATATCCATTGCATGCCATCGTTCTTTAAATCAAGATGCATGTCAATGTAAACAGTTCGCCACATACCAGTCGCTTAGTTCAGTTCCGTCACTGGAGTTACTGAGTTGGTTAAATCGTTGTTTCTCTTGCAAGAGTGTTCGGTTGAATGTGTCTGAGGTGTTTGTGGGTTTTACACTCTCTGCAGCGGAAATGTTTCCGGAAATGTAAAGAGCAGTTTTGTTTTGTTGCGTCTCAGTCCTCCACGCAGTATTACTGTTTGTGCAGTGAGGAGCGGTAAATCTCTTCATGTGCGTATGTCTCAAGATCACTCCAGACTAATCATGATCCCATCTCATTCAGTTGGGTGCAAAAATTGTGCATGTTTCAAGCTGAATGCATTTTTCATTGCAAATTATATCATTTGCATAACAATTTGAGTGAAAAGTTGAACACTTAAAATATAATTAGAATTTTCAACTCAAAAGTTGAGACATTCACACAAAAAAATTTCGAACTAAACTGTCACTAGAAATAAAAAAGACCCCATACATTTGAATTACTGTATATAATAACAGTCCTCATTATAAACACAAAATAATAATCAACTTTACTATTCAGTGTGGACAATTAGACTATGCTTTATTTGATGGGGGCAGTGAGGGACCTGGATAATGAGTAGGGGGGTGAGAACCACCGCTTTAGAATATTCAAAAATATAACATACAACAATCATAAAAATACAAAACACCTTTTTAATCATTTAAACCCTGCCTAATAACTCCCTGTTGAATAAAACCATGACAAATAACTATTATTGTAGCATAAATGCTAAATTACTTGATTCAGACTTTATTAACTTTCACTGAGGTCATACAGAAAAAGTTCTGGATTAATTAATCACCTATTCCAGTGTAAGGCAGAATGTCCAAAATTGGGTTAAAATGAAAATAAATGGTCATCAAAAAGAGTTTTCAGGGTTTTTAGGCAATTCCCTTTCACTGGCTTAAACAAATATTGGGTCTAAAATGTCCAGCAGAATTTTTATGTTTATGAAACTTCCTTATTTAGCTTCTGCAAAATGCTGCTATAAAATGCTAACATTGGCTGCATTGCCACTTTACGTCAGGAGAACTCACACAAATCAGCTCATAAAAACAGCTGCAGATTTTATATTTTAAGACAATCCTACTGTACTTTCATGACATTTCTGGTAGGCCAGACAACAGACACAATTAGTCAGGATTTGTTGCAGTAAGGAAGAGGAAATCATGACAGGATACATGCTCATGCAAATCCAGTTTACTCCTGTTATCCTGTGACTCAATCTAGGTGTGTTCTAGAAGGATATGTGTAAACCTAATGCTGGATAATTAGGCATAATGTTATATAGGCTAGTTACATCACCAGTTTTGTCATTCCGTGTTTGTAAAAGGAAATTGGCCATATGGTTGTTGTCACACCACTGTGGACTGTTTTGTTGGTTTTGCCCTCCTGTGTCCTTATTTGGTCTTTCCTGTTCTGTTTCTTGTTGTGTCCTCATTTACACCTGTCCGTATCTAATTAGCTGTCTTAAATAAGTTTGGTTCTGTTCCTTGTTCATCGTCTGTTCTTAATGTTAGTTATTGTTGTGTGGGCGTGTGATTTAGGTTCAGACAGTCAAATAATTTTCAATTATGCCTTGAAAAGTATACTAAAACTGTATTTTATGTGCTGAAAAATGTACATATAAATAGTTTTCAATATTATATATATTTTAATATATATACATATATATATATATATATATATATATATATATATATATATACACTATATTAAATAAGTAAAAAGTATTATATATTTATATTAAATAAGTAAATAATTAATATATATTTAATTTTATTTATTTTATGGTAATTATACTTGTATGACAACTCATCTGACAGTATGGCCAAAAACAGCGTGACATTAACCACAATGTGGCAATGTGGCAGTTTCGACTGAAAGTGCTGTGCACAATACAGATGACCACAGAGGGAGCTTTTAGACAATTAAGTCACACTTCTAATTACCTAATTGTCATGGTATTACATTAGTTGCCCATATCCGCTTAAAGCCTCTGAATGTAGTTCGTGTATTTTTGTGAGTGTAGGGAGCCCCCTACAGCTATGTAAACATACCACTGTCGGGACGCCACCGCCATACAGCAATCTGCCCTTTGGGGAATTTCGTACCCACTCACCAAACTTATACGCTTACAGAACACACAGAAAGCCATTCACCTTATTAGTCACTGTATATGTGTGTATCAGTATAATTAATGGTCGGGATTTCTAAACTGCCAAAAATCTCCAGGTTTTGACTTTGCTGATGTTTTAAACTTCACAGCAGAAAAAAATATGTTTACAGCCTGGTACAAAAAGTGGGTTTGGTCTATATAGCTAATTTTGCCCTTCATGTCAACTGTGAGGGGGGTAATTTTTTTTTTTTTTTAAATAACTCATCCGTTTAAATTATATTAAGCCTTAAAGTTCTGCATAATTTAGGGCGTGGCCACTTGAGTGACAGGTGGATTGCCGCTGCTGTCACCACCGTCGCGCTAGGCGGGCGTAATTTCAGCAACCAGCTTCATCCACGTCCCGCCTATTTGCCCATTTTCGGTTCTCTGGGAGTGACGTGCAGTGACGCGATTCCAAGATGCCGACTCCCGCCCACTAAGAGCTTCAAAAATGCTCTTCAGAAACCCACGGGTGACGTCACGGACACTACATCCATATATTTTTACAGTCTATGGTTTTAACGCATTAAATTGACTGAAAGGTATTTTGACCAATAGCGTACACGCATTGTACATAATCGCCCAATCGTGGCGTGCGAGAAGGCGGGATCTACAGAAAACGATCAAAGCAATGCAAATACTTGTATGTATGACTGTAGCGACGACGTCAGTAGAAAAACATAGCCAAAACGTGGACATTTTAGGCAATTTCCCGGACAAAGAGTAGGCAGTCAGTCAGTTTCGCACTGGGTTGTGTTTATTTCCTATGAAAGAGTAGATATCAAGAGCATTCAATGGCTCGTTTACAATACAGAGAAGATTTGAATCTCAACTACCAAAAATGGCTGGTCAGAAGTAAAAGTGTGTTTGAATCCCTGGTAATATCTACGTTTGTACCTGAAGAATTGACATCTGCCAGCAACTGTTCCCGGTTTACAACGATTCAGAAGTTTATTAATTTACAGTCATCTCTAACTTATGCAAAAATCCCAGCATTTCTCTTGATAAATAGAGTAAGACAAGAAAAGGATTTTTATCTATATATATATATATATATATATTATACATTCGTTATTTTGTGACCATATAAATTGACTTTTACAACAGAACAAACAGTACATTTTAAACAGCAGAAAAATATTTACTTGGATCACACACTGATCGGTGCACTCGGTTATAGCGGATGGGTTATAATGACAGCAACATAAATAAGCATACTTGTAAATAACTGCTTAAAAAAGGTTACATGACCATTTGCATTGATAAAACAACGAATGAAGGCTTGAATTTCATATACATAAAGTTCCGACATTTACTCAAATCACTCTTCCTTTGCACATCAAAACCCAAATAACACACTACCGTTCAAAAGTTTGGGGTCATATTTTTATTTTAAAGGAACTGATACTTTTATTTAAAAAGAATGCACTAAAATAATCAAAAGTGACAGTAAAGACATTTAATTTTTCTATTTCAAACAAATTTTGATTTTGAACTGTCTAAAGACACTGAAGACTGGAGTAAAGATGCAGAAATTACAGCATTGCATCACAGGAATAAATTAAATTGTAAAATATATTTAAATAGAAAGTTTTTTAACATTTTTTACTGCATTTTTGATCAAATAAACATCCTTGGTGAGCATAAGAAACTTGTTTAAAAACAAAAACAACAATTATTCCAAACATTTGAATGGTAGTGTAGGCTGGAATGTCATATAAACTTAAAATAAGCTACTAAGCATGTTTAAACCAAGCATTTTTTTTTTAGGACAAGCGGATGGAACGGATAGCGGATTTATTATAACAGAACACCATGGAATGCCAGAAAAGCTTCTAGACTCACTAAGAAATAGGTTTTAGGTTATTTACCTATCTACACAACATTTCTATGTTTCAAAATATGATACAACCTCAGGAACATTGGGAATTTCAGTATTGCTGAGATCTAATTTCATGTTAATCCAAAGGAGTGGTCAGGTTACTCCAGTATGAGAAAGTTTGGATATTTTCTTTGTTTATACCATCAGCTACATCCGCTACAGTCATGCAAGGCATTTAGTTACCTAATATGCAAATGTTTTGAGATGCAGAATTAAAAGGCAGCCGGACGTAAACATGCAGTGAAAAACTGGGTCAGGATTGCTTAGTTGTTGTAGCACCACTCTGGAATTTATGTTCTAACAATCTGAAAAGTTGGTGGGAAATATATTAAGGAAAAGCTTTTATATGGAAAAAAAAATCCAGTTTTACACTTCTTGCGAATTCCTCTGGATAAACTTTCATTGGGTGCAAATACATATTGGGACATAAAGGGAATATTTTGCCTAAGGACCAAACCTCACCAAACTAGTCAAACCTGTCTTCAGAAGAATCTTTACCTCTGCTCTAAAAAATAAACGTTGCAAAATGGGGTTTTCACAGGAAGAGCAATACACTTTTAAAATATCGTTTTTTTTTGTTTTGTTTTTTCTCCATGTAGAACCATTAATGGAACCTTTCCATTCCACAAAAAGTTCTTGATAATGGATAAAGGTTCTTCAAATTCTGTGTTCTTTACACCAATAAAATAACGGTTCTTTTAAGAACATTTAGGACACCAAAAATGGTTCTACAGTTGGCATCACTGCTAAAAGGCACCTTTTGGAACCTTTATAAGTAAAAGGACCATTCTGGTTCTAAAAAGAATCTTTAGTGAGTTTTTAAACAAACCATTATTAATAAATGTAAACAACTTTTCATGGAATGAAAAGTTTCCACACTGTTAAAACTCGTGTAGCTTAATATAACATAAATGATCTCTTACTGAAATATGTAGTAGAAAAACGCATGAAATATCTACGTTATTTTAAACCTTCATATTGTTTTTATCCATTTTTTGGACATTGGGGGCACCATTGTTTCAATAATGTAAAATGGTTGCGCTCAGTGAGTTACTGCCGTTGCCTGTTACTATTTTTACGGCAACACAACTCGGAAAATATCATACTGATTCAATGACCACAGCTACTGAAAGAACTCACAGGCGGTGACAGATATAGGTGTAGGTTTAAACCAAATGCCATACCATTTATTTTTCCACCTAGTGAGTCTTAACGCCCCCGGATATCCAGTGAAGTCCACGCTGAGAAACTCCTTCAGTGGCTGTGGCGGCCTGACAAGCATCGACATGTTTACATCCGGTCAGGATGGGATCTAGCGTTTGTATCTGCCGTCCGTAAGCTCTTTCAGTAGCTGTGGTCAACTAAAAGCCTCAAAGGCATCAGGGTTAAAGTGGAGAGAACAAAGACGTGGGTGTTTAGAAAGCTTTATTCGACCATTTCTCCTCTTCTTATCGCTAATGTGGCATCGTATCAGTATTTTATCTTCCGAGTTGCGTATTGGAATTGCTCAGATTCTTCTTCTACGAAATGAATTGCATTCTTGAGGGTCTAAACATGCTCGAAAATGCCAAAAGTGGTCAAATTTTGCATTTGATATGGGGTTCAGAAGTGCGTGTGGCAAAATGGCTCAATAGCGCCACCTATAAAATTTCAACGAAGTGCCTCTCGAGCTAAGTTTCACATACATGTACGAAACACCTACAAAAAAGTCTCTTGGTACAAAGTCCAAAACCCAACAGGAAGTCTGATATTTTGAGTTTTCTCAGCAAGTTTTGTGCCGTTTTCGCCATTTTCAGGTGTTGTATTTAAACTCCTCAGAGAGATTTAAACAGATCAACGCCAAATTTGGTCAGTCTAATCTAAAGCCTTTTGTGACGTTAAATTGCGAAATCTTGAGTTTTCATTGAAGGGCGTGTCCGTGGTGGCCTGACAAATTTCGATGTTTCGCCATTAAAAAGGTAGTTGTTACAATTCAGACATACAATGACAAATCTGCACCTGAAAGTAGCAACAGTTAGCGGCAACAGCTCACCAAGCGCAACCATTTCAAGTAACTTTAATCGAAATAATGGCACCCCAACAGAACAAAATATGTATAAAACGATGTGGATTTTCAAAATAATGTCATGGGTTTTCCACTACATATTTTAATAAGAGACATAGTTTACGTTATATTAAGCCATACAAGTCTTAATACGCTGGGATCCCTTGAAAATAAAGGTTCCAAAAGAGGGTTTTCGCAATGATTCCATAGAAGAACCATTTTGGTTCCCCAAAGCACTTTTAAGTGAACAGTTGAACATTTTTGGTTCCATGGATGTTGAAGGTTCTTCATGGAACCATTGATGCTAATAAAGAACCTTTATTTTTAATAGTGCTTCCCCCAAAGGTCTGAAATCTTATTTGTGTTCAAAAAGCATTTAGGCCATTGTTTCTTGAGAATGACAGTTCAAATATGTATCGAGTCACTATTAAGTTAAAAAGATTTGGGAAAAGACAACATTGGCATTAGGGTGAGTAAATGGCTATTTTCTGTCGTTCTGAACCCATTTTGGCACATTAGGGGCTTGACAATTCAGGGCTGTAATACTGCTTATGTGATACGACAAGGATAGTAAGATCTTGGCACACCATTTAATTTAGTAGCACATACGCACACGCATACACTTTAAGGAAATAAGTGAACTCAAACAGAGCACAGAGGAAGCGACATCAGAGGGAACAGCTGAGTAAGCAGAACAGTGAGAACGGATCCCGTCTGACCAGACACGCACGTCTTTTGTTTTTCTCAACAGTCCTCCATCTGGCTCAATCGTTGCATTCCAGGAGTAAAAGATTCATTTAAGACGACAAAAACAAATTAGTTGTCATAATAAAATCCTTGTGAGTTCTGCAGGAAGGTTAGATAGAAGGTCAAAACGCTCCTCTCTGGCTGTGAAGCTCCTCGTCTGGACTGGATTCCTGGCTCTTGCTCGCACCTGCAGAGCCCGGGAAACCAGAGTGAAACCGTCCGTCAAAAAAACTGTTTCATCATTGAATGATAACATATTCTGACGTCATTCTGTGGACAGTGTCCAAAAATTACCTAAAATAATTCAGTGAAGTCAAAGTAAATGAATCACTACAAATTCATCAGAAATGCGTTATTACTAGTAGTGTTATTATTAGTAGACAGATAGTAAGAAGTCACACATACTCTCTGTGTGTGTGTGTGTGTGTGTGTATATATATATATACACACACACAAATTTTATTTTAGTTACTGAACTCTCGATTTACACACACATGTATTTATTTAAAATAAATACATATGTTTTTGTAAGTTCTGATACTAATAATTATATTATGACCAATAACTACAAAATATGATTATAAAATCTATAAAATACTATTTTTTTTTTGTTTAAAACATTTGAAACAATAATAATTAAAAAAAAAAAAAAAAAAAAAGAGAAAGAAAGAAATATATTCACACCCCAAACATAAAACGATATAATATAACATTTTTTAATGTACAATATTAAAAAAATAAACTTCGGCCATATACATTTTACTGCTTTCAAGTAAAAACATTAATATTTCTTATTTATGTATTTTGATTTTGGGTGAAATACGACATGGACTTGCTCCTGTAAGGGTTTAGCCATTTACTAGTAATAAAATAAAATAATTAACATTTTAAATAAATAAAAATAACAATAAATAAATAATTAAATACTGATACATGTATATTTGTTTATTTATTTATTTATTTTTATTATTTTTGACATTTTTTTTTGTTGACAGTTATGCTCATTATAATTAGTGTATTATTTTGTACTTTTAAAAAAGTAAAATATATTTTTTTAAATAAATAAAAATGACAAAATAAATGAATGAACGAATAATTACCTATATATATATATATATAAATCCACTTAATCCATAAAAGTATTTTTAACATTTTTTTGTTGACAATTAAGCCCATTATAATTACTGCATTATTTTGTACTTTTGATTTTTAGTTTTATGTTTTCTTATTCTCAATTTCATTATATTCTCATTTAAATAATGAAGTTATTTTACTGCTTTCAAGTAAAAACACTGTAATGTATGTAATAGATGGCACAACAGTTGGTTTAATTGGCTTTTACAGTAATGAGAATAGCAAAATAATGTACATAATGTTATTTCTTATTTATGTCTTTGGATTTAGGGTGAAATATGACCTGAACTTGCTCCTATATGGGTTCAGCGATAAAATAAATAAATAAATAATTAAATCTATTCATAAATAAATAAATTATTTTTGACAATTATCCCATTATAATGAAAGCATCATTTTGTACTTTTGATTTTTTTTTTTTCTAATTTTCAATTTTGTTAGATTCTCATCCAAGTAATAAAGTCATTTTACTGCTTTCAAGTAAAAACACTGTTTTTTTTTTTTTTTTTTTTTTTTAATAGATGGCACATCATTTAGTTTTTGTTTTTTACAGTAACGAGAACAGCAAAATAATGTACATATTATTTCTTATTTATGTCTCTGGATTTAGGGTAAATTATGACCTGGACTTGCTCCATTATGGGTTCAGAAAAAATAAAATAAAATAAAATAAAATAAAATAAAGAAGGTTTTTCATTATTTTGATTAAGTAAAAATAACTAAAAAAAAAAAATACAGCTAACCAACACAATAAAACACAATAAAAACATGGTAAGATAATAAAAAAACATTATTTGAGTTAATTAAAAAAAAAAATATTTATTTTTGCAAATAAACTCTTCATATATTCCAGACTATTATATTATTATCTCAAAACATTATTTGGCCAATGTTCATTTATTTATCGACCAAAACAATTAATAAATAAATAACATTTGTAATTAGTTAGCCATCTGGTAGGGTGCAGGGAACTTCATAAGAAGACCTACCTGGACATTTATATCCTGTCTGAGAGTTTAATGTGGAAGTGCCAACAGACAGCATTTAATATAGAAGAGGGTTACTTTGCAAAACGGTGGCATTAAAAAATTAGGAGGAAAAACATTGCTTCAAGCTCATATCAGTGATGCATTCAAATATAACCGCTATGCGTCTCATTTGGCATGCACTGATATATCATACCAACCACCTGGCGGCGCTCTGTGATGCGTCGATGCGCTGATGGGATACATGTTTCAAACGTAACATAGCATGCGTATCACTTGCATTTACCTCATGCAAAGCACACTAACAGTAGTTGTCAATGGCGTCAAAGAATGAAAAGTGGAGCTGAAAGTCTAATGGAGATAAAAAAGGGAGAAAATGAAGGGAAGGAGAGAAAAAGACAAAGAAAGAGAACACAGTCTTAGTTCAGCAGAAGAGAGCGATGAAGACAGAAGTTTCATAGACATTCCCGGTCGACCTGTTCTTGCATGTTTAGACTCCACAACATTCCAACACTAGCAAATTACACAGAAACACGGGAAGAAGAAAATATGCAAAATCAAAAGCACAAAGAGTTATGTACTCGCTGTCATGCACGTGTGCCGGTGTTAATGAGACGTACCTTGAGTAGTGTTTTTCTCGTTCAGGAGTTTGGTTTGACTGTTGGGCAGGATCTTAATTTCAGGCGGGTCGGGGCTCTGGGCCACCCGTGACGCCATCACGGCGTTGAGGTACTGCAGCCGGGTCACCTGTGGGACACGGGACGATTTTACAGCAGAAAAAGCAAAGGCGACCTTTTCTGATGGTCAAACAAGTATATTATATACGTGCAAAGAAAAGTCCATCATTTTTTTGGAAAGAATAATTTTAAAAAATGATGGAAATGATGGAACAAGTTCCAAAATAAAGATGTTTCACAACAAAAAAAGTTGGAGAAACCAAAAGACAAAGTCACTGTGCACTTGTTTTAAGAAGGAAATGAACTACAATTGCATAAAAAAAAAATAACAATATCAAACTGTTGGCTTTGATTATAGGTATCGAAAACATTATCTATTAAAAAAAATAATAAATAAATACTATTTGCTAAAAATCAATTTCTGGATTTTTTTTGTTACATTTATAATGTATGTTGTTAATATATGTTAAATAACATTTAAAATACCTTAATAAATGTAATATAATAGTAAAATATTTAAATATATTCAAAATACTTCTAAATGTTAAAATAATAATTTTAATAATAATAAAATATATTTAAGTTATTTTTTAAATGTTAAAACAAAATAAATATATTCAATGTTTAGATAATAATAAAAAAATCTATTTAAAAACAGTAAAAAAAATTTTTTTTTAAAAAACTAAATATAATAATACTCCTAAATATAAATATATTTAAATATTTGTAAATGTTAAAATAATAAAATAAATATACAAATAAAAATATTTAATGTTAAAATATTAATATTCAATACTTTAATATGTTAAAATAATAAATATATAATAATAATATTAATTAAATATATTTAGAAAAATGTTAAATTAATAACAACAACAACTCCTAAAATGTTCAAATATACTGAAATATTTTTAAATGTTAAAATAATAAAATAAATATACAAATAAAAATATTTTATGTTAAAATACTACTACTACTACTACTACTACTAATAAATATTTAAATATATTTAAAATATATCTAGAAAAAAATTAAATACAAATACTCCTAAAATATATTGAAATATGTTATGTTAAAATAATAATAATAATAATAATAACAATAATAATAATAATAATAATAATAATAATAATAATAATAATAATAATAATAATAATAATTAGTGCTGGGCAACGATTAATCGCATCCAAAAAAGTTTCTGTGTGCATAATATGTTTGTGTACTGTGTATTTTATGTATATATAAATACACACATGCATGTATATATTTAAAAAAAATATTAAAATATTAAATATATTTACATACAATATAAATAATATGAATATAAATATATACATGTAAATATTTTCAAAATATAAACTGTATGTGTGTCTTTATCTATACATCATTAATATACACAGTACACACACATATATAAACAAAACTTTTATTTTGGATGCGCTTAATCATGATTACTCGTTGCCCAGCACTAATAATAATAATAATAATGTAAATTTAACATGTAAAACACAAACAGAAAAACAACCACTGACTGAAATGTAAGCTTGACATTGGCTGAAGGACAAAAAAATGTAACCAAAAAAAAAAAAAAAAAAAATCATCAAATGAACAAATATGAATAAATACGTATTGCAGCACACAAGAATAACCACAACAGACGAGAGCTGTGCGTGTTGCTCTGCGCTCACCTTGATGAACTGCAGGTCTGTGAGGGCTCGTACTGTGTAGTCGGGACAGTAGCTGGACGGGCTGGTGGCTTCTCCCAGATCAAAGGGGTCTCTGGGTGACTGGCGTTGCGTGGACACCGGAGACTGATGGACTGATCACGCAAACAACAATCACAGTCAATATACAAGAACACAGACTGCTGAGCAATAACACTGTAGTCCTAATCAGGCGTAAAGCAATAAAACAAGTGATAAATCTTATCAATTCCTCAGATGTTTATCTGAATTTTTGTCCTAATCAACTGCTACTGCATTAAAATGATCTACTGCAAGATATTGTGTCATATGTTAGGATTGCATGTCTGTTGTGTTGCATCGAGTAGCTCCGCCCACAGCGAAATCTCATTGGTCTATAATTTAAAAACCACTAAACTATATATTCATCATCAAATTTGTTCTGACTGGATGCAAAAGTATCACTTCCTGTGGCATTTTACTCTTAGTGATGACAGAAAAACTGGAAAGTTTGCAGCTGAACGTCAACATCTAAACAATAGTCCCTTATAGACCTTTTGCTTTCAAAACACACAGTTTGTTGCTCTACAGTTTACAAGCAAAACTCACAGGAATGTCTTTGACTGCCATGAACTTTTAAGCAACATCCATGAGTCAACTTTGACTAATATGATGAATTTGGATTTAGGATTATCGTAAAAACACATATTGTCAGGACAAACCTGAGGAGGGAGCTGTGAGCGCCGAAACACCGTAGTAGGTGAACGCACCATTCTCAAACTTCAAACCCTCTTTCCCGATCTCCACCTCCACACGGCCCTACACACAAACATATGATTGAAACCACCAAAAATTAAGAGAAAAACACACATTTTCTTTTATAATAAAAAAAATGCATTTCAATTAATGAAGACTTATTATTATACTTATTATATATTTTATGGTTGATCACATATATATTCCTATATAATTGATCAAATAATCAAAGTCATAAATATAAATAAATAAAGTATAAATCAATATAATAATGAATAAACGTAATTTTAATTGTTAAAGAATAATACTTAGTGAAATATTATATTTATATTTTAATATATAATATATAATATTATATTTTAATAATAAAGAATGAAAATACTACTAATACTACAACTAATAGTACTAATACTACTAATATCATATTTATCAAAACAACAAATAATTATCCATGTTTAAATATTTTTTATTTACTTACAATTAAAATAATTTTAATTGTTAAAATAATAATAATAATAAAATAATAATAATAATAATAATAATAATAATAATAATAGTTATTATTAAATTAGCAATATTAAATGATCAAATATCGAAACATATTTAAATATTCTAAATGGTTATACTTAAACAATAAAAAAATAAAAATACTGGCAATACCACTACTAACACTGCTAAAATATAATATTTATCAAAACACTATTAAAAAATAATAATGATCAATGTTTAAATATATCTTTAAATTTTAAATAATTGTAATTGTTTAAAAAAACAATTAAAAATAATAATAGTAATAGTTATTATTGTATTATTGTATTATTATTATAATGGTTATATTTTAACAGTAAAAAATAATAATACTGCCAATACCACTACTAATACTGTTAATATTATATTTATCAAAACACTATTTAAAAATAATGATCAATAATTAAATATTTCTTTATATTTTAAATCATTTTAAATATTATTTTAAATAATAATAATAATAGTTGTTATTAAATTAGCAATATTACATGATCAAATATTGAAATATATTTAAAATATTCTACATAAAAAAATAAATAATAATAATAACAATAACAATAATATTAATAATAATAATAATAATAATAATAATAATAAAAAAATCACCACTACTAATACTGCTAATATCATATTTATCAAAACACCCCTAATAATGATCAATATTTAAATATATTTTATATGTTAAATCATTTTAATTGTTAAAATAATAATAATAATAATAATAATACTAATAATAATAGTTAATAAAATATTTCTTTATATTTAAATAATTTTAAATATTATTTTAAATAATAATAATAATAGTTGTTATTAAACTAGCAATAAAAAATGATGAAACATTTAAATATTTTTTAAATATTCAAAATGGTAGATGGTTTTTAATAAAAAAATTATAATACTGACAATACCACTACTAATTCTGCTAATATCATATTTATCAAAACACTATTAAAAAAATAATGATCAATGCTTAACATTTGTTTATATTTTAAATAATTTTAATTGTTAAAATAGTACTAGTAGTAATAGAAGTAGTTGTTACTAAATGAGCTATATTAAATGATCAAACACTGAAATATATTAAAAATATTCCAAATGGGTATATTTTAACAATGAAAAAAATAATAAATACTGCCAATTCCACTATTTACACTGCTAATATTATATTTATCAAAATGCTATTAAAAAAAAATAATGATCAATGTTTAAATATTTCTTTATATTTGAAATAATTTTAATTGTTAAAATACTACTACTACTAGTAGTAGTAATAGTAGTAGATGTTATTAAATTAGCAATATTAAATAATAAAATATCGAATTGTTTAAATATTCTAAATGGTTATATTTTAGCAATAAAAAAATAATACTGCCAACACCACTACTAATACTGCTAATATCATATTTATCAAAACACTCCTAAAAAACAATGATCAATGTTTAAATATTCCTTTATATTTTAAATTTTTAAATATTTAATAGATAACGATCATAATAATAGTTACTATTAAATTAACAATGCAAAACAGTCAAATATTAATATATATATTTAAAATAGTAATATTTAAATAATAAAGAAACTACTACTACCAATACTACTACTACTATCACATTTATCAAAACACTATTAAAACATTCTGGAAGATTAATAATAACAGAAAAAGTGTATTATTAGTAGTATTATTAGATTATCAGCGTTAAATTTTCAAATATTGAAATATACTTAAAATGTACTTTTAAATGTTACTATTAATAATGTTACACAACTATTAATAATAATTATAATAAAATTCAGATACCGTATATTAACACTATTATGTATACCAGTGCTTATAAAGCGTTGACATGCACACATATGTAATTCACACTATGATGGCGGCTGTCGCACCTGCAGCAGCAGAATGAAGTAATCCACAGGGTGGTTCCGCGTGTACAGGTAGTGATCAGGACTAAGCCGGTTTGCGGGGTCAAACTTCACTTCTTGATTGACGCTCGGGTGCCGCAGCAGATGAAACAGGACTCTCTCTGACACGCGCTGCGGGCTGAAATGTTCCACCTCTGAAACACAGGAGGAGGAACAGTGCTGCTTAATGGCGTATGAAATCACCTCCATTAACAAGCGCAGAAACACAAATCGTCCCGCCGTTGATCCGAGAGACGGGGAACGTCCTTTAAAAGTTGAGGCTTGTTGAGACAAACTTCTTTAGCTCTGTTATTCTTGTCAGGCGAAACAGACATGCACTAATGTTTATGGTCAGTAAAATCTGTAATGTTTTGAAAGAAGTCTGTAATGCTCAACGAAGCTGCATTTATTTGATCAAAAATATAATAAAATTGTAAAATAATATTACAACTTAAAATAGCTGTTTTCTATTTGAATATATTGTAAAATGTAATTTTTTCCTGTGATGCAAAGCTGAATTTTCAGCATCATTCCTCCAGTCACGTGATCCTTCAGAAATCATTCTAATATGCTGATTTGCAGCTTATTGTTTCACATTAAAGCAGACAGACCTCGGGAGAGGAATCGGTGGGTGGCCAGCAATAGTTGAGGAGAGGTGCGGATCTTCGGTTCGCCCTCTGGAGGTTTGAAGATGGAGAACTCGTCATGAACGCTGCGCGGCTCCAGGGGGATCTCCAGCGGGGCCATTGGACGCTTCACCTTCATGTCCACTGTGGATTAAGACAAAACGCATTATAATTCAGCTGAAATGAGGCGACAGGTATCGATTGAAAAACACATAGAGCTGCTCACTGTAGCCATCAGACTCGTCCAGGATCTCCGATTTGATGATCTCCTCAATGACGTCCTCCAGCGTGACCAGACCCAGAACCTCGTAGAACGGATCTCCTTCGCCCTCGTTATTCACCTTCTGAACGATGGCCAGGTGTGAGTTTCCTGAAAACAGAGAGAGAACGTATGCTTTAGTAGAAGCAGCTTTGTAATGACTTTGTTTTCTCCGAGTTGCATTCTACAAATTGTGATTATTAAATTTATTATTAAAAACAAAAAAGAGAATTCTTATTATACAGTAAATATTAAATTTCAAAACAAAACAAAAATTCTGTTACTAACCAATAAAAATAAAAACTTAAAGAGCGATATGTAATAAACACTGATATATAATCACTGTTTTAGATGTATTATAACAAATATTTAAACAATTTGGAAAAAATATATATTATTAAAATATAAAGTAAATCTTAAATAATATAAACATAAATATAAAAAAACAATAAAACTAAAAAACGTTTAGTAAAAAATAAAAACCCAAATATTTATATGCATTTAGTAGCAATAATTGGTAAATATTGGTTATACATTGATAACTAGTTTAAAGGCATCTGCCTAGGATTATCACGTTATCAAAATACTAATAACACACTCTAACAGTTTAATAACAATGATAATAATGATAATTATTATTGCTAAATATTGAATTACTTTAATAACATTTTAAAATTTTATATTTTAATAAATGCTAATATATTATAAATGATAAATAAAAATGTTTAGTGAAAATAAAACCCCAAATATTTATATGCATTCAACAGCAATAATTTGTAAAATATTGTTTGTACATTGATAATTAGTTTCAAAATACTAATAACACACTCTTCCAGATTAATAATGATGATGATGATAATAATATTATTATTGCTAAAAATTAGATTATTTTAATAGCATTTTAAATATTAATATTGTAATAAATGTTAATATTTTATAAATAATAATAAATAATTTTTTTTGTGAAAATAAAACCCAAATATTTATATGTATTCAGTAGCAACAATTGGTAAATATTGGTCATACATTGATAGCTAGTTTAAAGGCATCTGCCTAGGATTATCACATTATCAAAATACTAATAACACACTCTAACAAATTAATAACAATGATAATAACAATAATTGTTTTTGCTAAATATTTAATTATTAATAGCATTTCAAATGCAATATTTTAGTAAATGCTAATATTTTATAAATAATAATAAATAAATACATGTTTAGTAAAAATAAAAACCCAAATATTTATATGCTTTCAGTATCAGTCTAAATTGTTAGCATTAATTATTCTGACAACAGTATTAATTATTCTGACAATAATTACAATAGTAATAGTAGTAATGCTGCTGCTATTAATGATAAAATGATTAAATATTGAAACATATCTCAATTATTTTAATATTTTAAATCTTAAAATTTTAACAAATGTTAATATTAATAATAATTAGTGAAAATAGACACCCAAATTTATAGAAATTCAATATCAGCCTGTCATAAACTATTACAACTAGTTTGAAGGCATCTTCTTAGGATTATTGGCCCAACTATTGGCCTAGTCAGGTCAACAGCACTGCAGATAACTGCTAAAATGTGACCATGAACCACAAAACTAGTCTTAAGGAGCGCGGATGTATTTTTAGCAATAGCCAAAAATACACTGTATGGGTCAAAATTATTGATTTTTCTTTTATGCCAAAAATCATTAGGATATTAAGTACAGATCATGTTCCATGAAGATATTTTATAAATTTCCTACCGTAAATATGTCAAAACTTCTATATGCTATATGCAAAAAATATGCTAAGAACTTCATTTGGACAACTTTGAAGGTGATTTTCTCAATATTTTGATGTTTTTGCACCCTCAGATTCCAGATATTTAAATAGTTGTACCTTGACCAAATATTGTCTATCCTAACAAATCATACATCAATGGAAAGCTTATTTACTTAGCTTCCGTGTGATGTATAAATCTCTGTTTTGAAAAATTGACCCTTATGACTGGTTTTGTGGTCCAGGGTCATATTTTGAAGGCATCTGCTTAGGATTGACATGCCTTTTTTGAATTCTTCCAGCATTGCATCCAGCTTGGTGTCATTAAACACAAAATGCAGAGGATGGTTGTAGAACTTTGTGATGGTGGTCATGGGAGTGCGGTCCTCCGGATCAACCAGCGCCAGGTCTTTGACGTACAAGATTTCTACAATGTTAGACCTCTCCTCTTCGTACACCGGTACGCGAGTGTATCCGCTCTGCATGATCTCAGACATGGTGTTGAAGTCCAGCACGGCCGTGGAGGGCAGCATGAAGCAATCTTTCAGCGGGGTCAAGATGTCCTCCACGGTTTTGGTCCTGAGAGCGCCTTTACTGAACTCCACCTTGACGAACTCATTATACGGATCGTTCACACTAGTCCGAATCATTTCCATGGTTTTCTCACGGACACCCACGGTGCTCACGTCCCGGTGCAGGATCAGGTCCAGCAGGAGGCCGAGAGGACAAGAAAGCGGACACGTCAGGATGAGACAGATCTGGGCCAGCCATATCAAACCCGGTGCCATCTGGAAGCCGTAACCCGAACAAACAATATGAGGGACCAACTCAGCCAGGAGGAATATGAGGAAGCCACTAGTGAACACGGCGGGCAGGATGGAGCCATAGAGGCGGTACAAAAGCACGCCGAGCACAGAGTGACCCAAAGCGCAAATGAACAGGAGCGAACAAACCAGAACGTTTCCTCTCCTCCGGATGGGCTTGAGGCGCTTGGCCGCCCGCTTTTCATCCTCCGAACCGCAGCTGTGCAGAACATACAGCTCCAGTGGGTCCAGCCACAGCAAACTCAGATTTACACACCTGACCACACTGCAAATCAAAACCAGAACCACGACCACCAAAATCAGACCCCATAATGGAATGTAATCTGACGGCACAGCCGGGTTCTTGATAACAAACTTGTCTGTTTTGAAAGCACCCCATGTCTGGCCCTTTAAGACGCACATATGATGGAGCACAGGCGCTGCATCTTTATTCTCCGGTTCGGATGCTGCAGGCTCCGTTTGCACTGTTATAATCCCGCTGTTTTCGTCATCTGACTCGAACGCTCCGCGTACCCGGAACGCGGAGGTATTGCGGCGTTCCTCAAACACGCACGGGTCATCCGAACCGCCTCCGGCCGGGGCGAACGCGACCCACGGCCAGGTCTCATTGGACAGGTAGGACCCAAACAATCTGAGCTTAAAAGTGGTCCCGTGCGGAGCTACGACGACCCGTTCGCGCATGTACACCCGATCGGTAACGTCCTCCAGGCGCAGCCCGTAAACCTGCGTTTCTTGAAGGCTGCAGGTTCCGAACCCGCACAGGAACGAAATGATCAACGGGAGACGCAGCTCCGCCAAGCTGACCACCATATTGGAACAGGGCAGCCTGGCTTTATGAATCATGTGACGCTGATGTTGTTACCCTCCTAGTGCTTCAGTTGTGTTCATATAAAACGGTGAGGGAAACTGAATCGGTCCGGCCGCCATGTTGGCTCCGAGATTCTTGAGAAACAGGCACGGACTTGCCCTCGAACTCTGGAGCCACAATGAACGTAGTTTCTTGCCGCCACGTCGTGTCCATAATGGACCAATGAGAGAAGAGCAGCCACTTGCTTGACCAATCGGAGAACGGGCTGGCTTGTTAAAGCCACGCCCACAACGGCACTGAGGACCTTCAGTACAAGAGATTAGAATCTTTTCAAGGCTTTTTGGAAAACGAACGGTTGTATGTGGTTAAAAACAGTTATTTTTAAACATTCACAGCTAAAAAACGATTTTAATGTTTTACACCTTGTAAAAGTTTTACCTACAGTTTGCCATTGGAATAAAGTAGTGCTGTCAAACGATTAATCGCATCCAAAATACAAGTTTTGTTTACATAATATATGTGTGTGTATATATTTAAGGAAAATATGTTATGTTAATATATTCAATATGTTTATATATAAGTTACATGAATATGCTCAAAATATATAGTGTACGTATGTGTATTTATATATACATAATAAATATACACAGTACACACATACATATTATGTAAACAAAAACTTTCATTTTGGATGAGAATAACTGATTAATCGTTTGACAGCACTAGAATAAAATCAATATCACTATACAGACTGAGCAAAAGATGTGTTTTAATAGAGAAATATTTAGTAGGTCTGTAAATTTATTAATTGCATGCAAAATGAAAGTTTGTGTTTACATAAAATGTGTGTATACGGTGTATAGTAATTTATATATATATATATAAATACACATACATGTAAGTTATATATATGTACATATAATATTTTATATATAAATAACATTTTTCTAAAATATATACATGCATCTGTGTATTAATATATACATAATATACACAATTTATGTAAACAAACGTTTATTTTGCATGCGATTAATTGGTTTACAGCACTAGAATAAAAGCAATATCACTATACAGACTGAGCAAAGGAGGTGTTTTAATAGAGAAATATTTAGTAGGTCTGTCAATCTATTAATTGCATGCAAAATGAAAGTTTGTGTTTACATAAAATGTGTGTATACGGTGTATATTAATTATATATATATATATATATATATATATATATACACATACATGTAAGTTATATATATGTACATATAATATTTTATATATAAATAACATTTTTCTAAAATATACATGCATCTGTGTATTAATATATACATAATATACACATTTTGTAAACAAACGTTTATTTTGCATGCGATTAATTAGTTTACAGCACTAGAATAAAAGCAATATCACTACACAGACTGAGCAAAGGAGGTGTTTTAATAGAGAAATATTTAGATTTAGCATTTACATCATTAGAACTCAACAGAAATACAAAATATTATATACAGATTGCTTTAAATACGATCATGTTCACGTACAGTACATCTCTTTTGCATTTCCCTTTAAAGAGAGCAACTTAAGAAAAAAACGTTACGATTACAGTTTGTTGTGATGTTTTAAAAAGCAAATATGACAAAAAATAGCCAACCCCACTCACAAAACAAATCATGGAATCATTTCGCATGGCTTTTTTAATGGAAGACAAGTGTGTGTTTTCACACTTGATGTAGTGAACCCTAAACAAAGTGTGCTTAGATACAATACCCTGAACTGTTTGAAAGGTCAACAAAGGTCACGACCCTGAAAAGTAAATGGAAAACGCAAACATTTCCTGAAAACACACTTTTATAATCTTTAACTGTGGTCTAATTATCAAACAGAGGTTTGTCTCCCGTTGAGTTTCTCAGGAGAAACTACCATGAACATTAAAAGCAGATTACTGAGCTGGATTGAACTACACTCAGCACCACACTCGAAGGAATTTCATTAGTTCCCCACAAACAGAGTTCCTGTGCAATAAGAAAGGAACGTGGGCATTAAATGGACAAATGAAAGTGCAAAAGGCTTTGGCTGATGTTCACACTCAAAAATTTAATTCCATGTCGTGTTGCAACTTTGGTCATGACGTAACATGTTAACCTCAGTACAGCGTTTGAGCGTGCAATGCCCACGTTTTGGTTTCAGTTGAAGTAAATACTAGTCAAATTTCACATACATAAGAAATGTCAGTTGAGGTAAAATGCAACTCATCTCTTCTCTTACTGTGCAATACATTAAACATCTTAAAAAACAAACAAGAACTAGTTATTGCTTCAGATTTAAATCTCTCGTAAAGGCAGCAAAACTTATAAATAACTTAGAAATCGTAATATACAAGTCAATTTCATACGTTTCAACAAGCAAAACATAAATAATCATAACCCAATATTATTCTTCTCAGTAGTTACTTCTTATACTCTCTCATGAGGATATTTTTATAATTTATGAAGTAAAAGAACACTTTAACACTGAAAGCTTTATGCATGCACTGCATAGTGTACTTACAGTATGAATACATCAGAATAAACACGGTTTCTAATGTCAGCTCAGCATGAGAGGAACACAATGGAAAAATCACTGTGTGACCTCCGAAATATGATCTCTAGACAGAACCAGCTTTATGCTCACTGCAAGTGTAGAAAATCTTAATACTAGTGCAAGGAACGAGGGTTTAGTTTGCCTTAAACTTTCTATCAGAAAATAGATTTGGAGAAATTTAACATTTGCTCACCAACGGATCCTCTGGAGTGAATGGGTGCCGTCAGAATGAGAGTCCAAACAGCTGCTAAAAACAAAACAATAATCCACAAGTAATCCACACCACTCCAGTACAAAAAGTAATGTCTTTGTAAGAAACAAATCCATCATTATGGCATTTAAACTTGAACTCAAACTCGTCCATAATTCATAATAACGCTTCTTCCAGTGAAAAAGGCCATTTCCTGTTGTTTTCAACTGTTTTGGACTGTAAACAGTGCTTGATCTGTGCATATTTCTCTCCTGATTTAGATAAAGTGACTTTTTTTTCACTAGAGAAAATACAGATAGAAGACTCATATTTTAGCAGCTTTTCACTTCATGAGACATTAATTGTGATGTTCTTATCAGCTGTTTGGACTCTCATTCTGACGGCACCCATTCACTACACAGGATCCATTGGTGAACAAGTGACGCAATGCTACATTTCTCTAAATCCGTTTTGATGAATAAACTCATCTGCATCTCAGAAAGTTTTTGGGTGAACTATTCCTTAATCTATAACCTATAATCTGTTCACTTTTAACTCACTAAACAGTTTTAACAAACTAAACAGTGCTAGTGATGTCACACTTCAGGAAGAGAAACTGAAGATTCAGTAGTGTACAAACAAGCATGAGAATCAAAATGAATACGTTTCACTTTAGTTCACAGTGAATTCTATTCAAGCATCTGTTTTTGAGGATGGGAATGTCAGTGGAAAACAGCACTGGTGTTGTTTGATGGACAGTCGTAGCCTTTGAGATCAAGAACTGGGTAAATCTTACAAAACCTCAGGTCATATTTCACAGCAAATTCAAAAATTAAAATCTATATGTAATTAGGACCACTAAGATTTTTTTGCACTGTGATATTATTTATCATTTTCATTAGTATAAAGTGAAAAAATAATACTTGTTTTGTTAAGTGTTTATGCATTATGGTGGCATTTGTACGGATTTAAAGTTTGTATAATTTAAATGAACAATTAATTTTATGAATGAGAATATAAATGACAATTTGTGAAGATAATGTGCTTCCAGAACAAAAATTTACAGATAATTTACTCACCCCCTTGTCATCCAAGATATTTGTGTCTTTTCTTGAGGAAAACATTTCAGAAATTATCTCCATATTGTGGACTTAAATGGTGCCCGCAAATTTGAACTTCCAAAATGCAGTTTAAATGCAGCTTCAAATGGCTCAAAACGATCCCAGCTGAGGAAGAAGGTCTTATCTAGCGAAACGATTGGTCATTTTCTAAACAAATGGGCAATTTATATACTTTCTAACCTCAAACGCTCGTCTTGTCTAAGTCTGTGTGAACAGTTTTTTTCCGGGTCAATACAGTTAGGGTACGTCGAAAAACTCTCGTCTCGTTTTCTTCCCCAACTTCAAAATCGGCCTACATCGCTGCAAAAGTACCAACCCAGTGTTAACAAAGTGAACACGTAAAAAAATTAAATGCCCTTACAAAAAAAAAAAAAAGAAAAACAGCGATGTAGGACGACTTTGACGTTGAATAAGAAAATGAAACGGGAGTTTTTCGACATACCCAAACTGTACCGGATTTCACAGACTATGCATACGTGTGGCAGAGACGAGACAAGACGAGCATTTGAGGTTAACAAGTGTATAAATTGTCAAATTGTTTCGAAAATGACCGATCCTTTTGCTAGATAAGACCCTTCTTCCTTGGCTGGGATCGTTTGGAGCCATTTGAAGCTGCATTTAAACTACATTTTGGAAGTTCAAACTTAGAGCCACCACTGAAGTCCACTACATGGAGAGAAATTCTGGAATGTTTTAACAATGTCTTTACGACTGAAGAAAGAAAGACACAAACGTCTTGGATGACAAGGGGGGTGAGTGAATTACCTGTAATTTTTTGTAATTTGATAAAACAATGCATAAAAATAAAAAAATTTAATGGTGTAAACAGACTTCATTTTATCAAATTAAATATTTTGTTGTGAAATATAACTCATTTTTGTGAGATTCATCCAAAAAAGAAAAACAAACTATATTACTTATTAATTTAGACAAAAAAATAAATATATTAATATTTAAATAAATTATTATATCATATTTTAGAATCATATAAATCACAGATCTGGATTTGCAGTGGTCAATGCTCAATGTTGTTTTTCTTTTTTTTTGCTACAGACGTCTCAGTCTTGAGTACGTGCGGTTCTCCAAACGTCTGTGTCATCAAATTTCACGTCTGCAAACTATACAGAATTTCCCTTCATG